>NC_136937.1:14328714-14331214 GCF_949987615.1 Pollachius pollachius | reverse complement strand
GACAGGTACACCGAGACCTTCTATCTCAAACTACGACAGGTACACCGAGACCTTCCGTCTCAAACTACGACAGGTACACCGAGACCTTCCATCTCAAACCACGTCAGGTTCACAGAAACCTTCTATCTTAAACTACGACAGGTACACCGAGACCTTCTATCTCAAACTACGTCGGGTATACAAAGACCTGTCTCAAACTATGTCAGGAACACAGAGACCTTCTATCTCAAACTACCTCAGGTAAACTGAGACCTATCTCAAACTACGTTGGTTAGACAGAGACCTATCTCAAACTACGACAGGTACACAGATACCTTCTATCTCAAACTACGTCAGCTACAAAGATACCTTCTATCGGAAACTACGTCAGCAACACAGAGACCTTCTATCTGATACTACGTCAGGTACACGGAGACCTATCTGAAACCACGTCAGGTACACAGAGATTTTCTCAAACTACGATAGGGACACAGAGAGCTATGTTGAACTATACATTCAAAAGTCAAAAATTTGAGGAGCCATTACTGTCATTTCCAACCAGTGAAGAACCAACATGTGGTTGAGGCTTTTCAACTTCCGCAGGGGAAATCTAAACTTCGATTGATGAAAAATGTTGTTTTATTGTTCCATTTCCCTTAACATAACTCATACGTTCTGTTAAACCAATACAATATGCTGTAGCCTCACCCAGTCTGACTTGTTTCCTATGGTTTCAGATGGAGCGCAAGGAGCGCAAGAGCCCGGCCAGCGACACCCTGTACGAGGTGCTCAGCCTGGAGAGCGAGGCAGAGCGGGAGCGGAGGAAGACCATGGCCAGCCCCGGGGCCCTCACCACAGGGCCCGGGGGCTCCTCCCCGCCCGAGGACGAGGAGGAGGAAGGTGACACACAACTGTGGCGTGTCAGGGGGTTTCGGAAAAGTTGGGGGGGATTGAAGAGGGAGGGGAGGAGGGTACTTGGTTTGTTCCAGAATGGGCATCTTGCTAAGGGATGCCTGCAGGTAAGCTGCACACACAAACAAGTCTTCAACAACTTCAATACTTCGTCAATGACAGATTTTGCAGTTTCTCCAGTTTTTCATCGGCTGCTGTGATTGCGCTCAACCTTATGTGTAAGCTAAATGTAAAGATAAATGCGTCTGCTAACTGTTTACATGGTAATACATAGACGGAAAAGAAAAATAGATGGTTATTAGTATTCAAATGTCACTTATGTTTGTTTACAGTCTCGAAATGTGGGATGTTTATTTATTTATCCGGCTTGTAGCGGGAGTTTCTTCGAAGCATTTTACATTCCAGCCTTTTTAAAGAGTAGATGATTGTAAAATAATCTGGGGAAATATGGGTTGGGTTCCCAGAGGGAATGTTTTTAATGTTTTTCGGAAATGTTATTAACTGGCGCTTAAATTATCCAGAAGATCCGATCCACTATCTGTGGGCTGGGTTGGTTGATAGAGTCGCTCTGTCTTGTGTAAGTCTCCAAGTGCCTGCTCATCCTCAACGCCACATTCTCCTCTGTGTCTCCCAGATAACGATGAACCACTGCTCAGCGGCTCAGGAGACGTTTCCAAAGAGTGCGCTGAGAAGATCCTGGAGACCTGGGGGGACTTGCTCTCCAAATGGTGAGCATCTCTCTCTCCCTCTGTGTCTCGGTCTCTTTCCCCCCTCTCTCTGTCTTTGTCTCTGTCTCTCTCGCTCTGTCTCTGTCTCTGAAAGTCATTGGGTGAATGACTTCATTCTTTGTGTGTGGCGCAGGAAGGAAAGAGTTACTGATAAGTAGCTCATTAAGATGGCTTTCCTGTGTCATTGCTTCAATTGTTCTTAATCAAAAGCTTGTGAGGAACTCAATTAAAATGGCTGGGATTTAATTAGCATAAGCTTCAAGCTGCTTTGCTGTGAAGTTGGCATGAGCACATTTGGAGTCCACCCACCACCTCGTTAAGAGAAACACAAGTATTTAATGATATCTTGACTGTAACACTCCGATGCACACATGAATATAAAACGACAAAATTAATCTATTTACTTGTACATGTGCTGTCTTGACTGTGATAGAGAAACACTGTTAAGACAAGTCCCAATCTTCCATTCAAGGATGATAAAACTTGTAATTGATGGCCAGGAAAGTTTGCGATAGTTGGCATCAACGAGGTATAAAAAAACAATTGACGCAGATGAAGTTGTGTACCCAAAACAAACAACAGACTCGTGACATGTGGCCAAACGTCCTTAAAGCTAGCACACACTACATCCGTCGTTGAAAGGCAACATTACAATTCAAACTGCTGCTCTCAATGTCGTACTAGAGAATGGCACAATATGAAGAAAATAATGTCATGCTGTTTCATCAGGTGCTGTCGTCAACACTGCCTAGTATTCAGTTACTCAATCACATGTGGTCCTTTTTCCACTGAAGAAAGTAACCATAGAGGGTAGTCCCTGGAAGATTGACTAACACAAGTGTTTCGGAAACCTCTTTTTTGGACGAGAATGGACCTTCACA
>NC_136937.1:14278714-14323714 GCF_949987615.1 Pollachius pollachius | reverse complement strand
CTTCTGTCAAATAAACTTGTCTGGTACCCTGCGTCTCCCGCACGGCTTCCGACCGGGTGTGTGTGTAACGTTCTCTTGTCCCAAGCTGCAAAGTCTGGTTATTCTTCCCGCTTGTTAAAGGAATAGTATGCGATTAAACGTTGCTGGCCCCGATGGGGCGCAGTGCTTTCCCCGGGGCTGTTTGTCACCGTGGTGGTGCAGTATGGCGTTCTGCTCCACCGCAAGTCCATTTCTGTAGAGGACAGGAGGTCCTGCAGTGACATCGCCGTAAAAGACGCATTGGGTTTTAATATGTGACTGTGTGCCCTAGCGTTTATGAGTAGCCAATATTAGTTTCATCGCCATAGAAACAAACACTCAGGGGTTCTGCCTTGGAATCACACTTTATTTTTTATTCCTGCTAAGAGGAATCAGAGCGATTTAGGGGGTGAGTGTTTTCTTTGAGGTTTGGAGGTGTACACGTCTCAAAATAGAGGGTAGAGCTTTGAGAGTGTGTTGCTTTCTCCAGGTGTCGGTCATATAAGCTAATGCGTGTCATGGGTCGCTTTGTCACGCGTACTGCGGAACCGGCGCGGACTGCAGACTGAAGGTAAAGGGGTAATGTAAAGTGTTCTGGTGTTGTGGACTGCAAATAGGCTCTATTAAATCGAATTATGGCAGAGTGTAACTTGACCTTTGATAGTCATAAGGTCTGGTATTTTGTGGTTGCATAAACCTTGCGAATCACGTGCAAAGAACGGGTAGCAATGGCCTAAATTGGGCACATGTTTCGCTGCCATAACACTATCGTTCACACAAAAGCCCTTTTGATTTATTTATATTACATATGTATTATGATTTATAATACAACGTGTGTGTGTGTGTCTCCTACTGTTCTCTAGCCCTGGTCTGGCTCACGATCTTCATCACCCTTTCTCTCCTTCCTCCACCCCTTTCTATCTCTCTCACCCTTTTTCTCTCCCTCTCTGCTAATCCTTTTTATCCTCACCCTCCATCACTCCTTCTCTCATCCTCTCTCTAACACTCTTTCTCTCTCTGTCTCTCTTTCTGTCTCTCTCTCTCCTTCTCCTCACCCTTCTCTCTCTCGTCACCCTTCTTTCTCTCGCTATCTTTCTGCCTTTGTCTCTCTGTCTCTCTGTCCTCACCCTCTATCTCTCGCCATCTCTCTATCTCTCTCTCTCTGTCTCTCTCTATTTCTGTCTCTCTCTCTCTCTCCCTCTCCTCACCCTTCTCGCTCTTTTTGGCTCCCTCTCCTCACCCTTCTCTCTCTCCTCACCCTTCGTTCTCTCGCCATCTCTCAAATATCTGTCTCTGTCTCTTTCGGTCTCTGTCTGTCTCTTTGGCTCTCTGTCCTCTCCCTCTATCTCTCCCTTCATCCTTTCTCTCTGGCTCACCCACTTCTTTCCTCCTATCGCCCCTCAGAGCCAAGAACTTGCAGATTATCCTCCCTCCTCTTCTCTTCCCCCCCTCCCTCTCCCCCTACCCCCTCATCCAGTGTTGTGTCTATATTAAGCTCCTTGTGTGAGAGTCTACAGTGAGTCTAGATTGTGGGGCAAAAAGGTGTAGCCAGGCATGTGTTTTAGTGTGTGTGTAACTTCTGTCTACCATCACAATATACAAACGCACCCAAAAATGCATTGGATTAGTTAGACAAATCAAATGTTTTTTTAAATCATTAGTATTTATTATTTATTATCAAATAAATATATAGAACATTCAAGTATAAAAACTAATTTTAGAAAGGACAGGATAGTAATAGGAATTCAAAAGTGACGCAAACGTCTGATTATTTCTAGTTTTCTAGCAATCGCTCCTTTGGTCACATGATTTCCCAGTGTTTAATTAAGATGGATTAATTAAGATTCCTATATAAATATGCATAAACCTGTTTAATTAGTGAGGGTTTGCCATGATGAGTCTTGTTGACTCTGAGAACAGATGTTTACACGGTAGATAGCAGGGGGGTGGGGGGTCTCCTGGTATACCATGTGACCATCACAAGAACCCAGCATCTTTAGTAGAAGCATCTGGAATATACAAAGCAGATGCATATCCAAATGCATATTGACATGTGTAAACACATGTGTGGATGCTTAAGCTACCGTCAAGTCACGCGGATGAGGGCATGTCCGTGCTCACCACATCTTGTTTTAGGGCTTAGATGAAGCGCTTAAATAGAGGCCGTCGCAAAATAACATTGGGTCACGCATGTCAGAAATGCCACGCTAAATGTAATGTAAGTGTCTCGGAGTTCATGGGATGATTGCAGTTGTAGCATTGACATGCAGACACACACTGGAACTGTCTCGGGGGTACACACACACACACTAACACACACACTGACACACACACACTGGCACACACGCACACAGGCTGGCGGACACACACAAACACACACACACAGGCGAACACACACACTGGCGCACACACACAAATGCAGACACTGGCCCGCACACTGGCGAACACACACACACACACACACACACACACACTGCCGAATACACACACACACACACACACACACAGAAAAATACCATATGCACGTATAATCACTCACTCTGCACATGCATTCATACCCTGGCACACTTGCATGGGGATTAACAAGGTTAAACACACAGTACTGTTTTAAAATCTAAAAAGTCCCTGGAGGAAAGTGAAGCTGTTTGTATAGAACTACAGATTACGTAAGGGCCATTGTTAGACATGGGTTATGTTGTTTACAGCGGGTGTGTGTGTTTGTGTGTGGGGTGGGGGTTAGCGCACGCTTACACAATTTTGAGCACGCCACTGTTTAACAAACATATTCCCGCTGTATGAATAGTATTGTTATTATTATGGTAAAGTTGCCATGGGGACCTTCCTGCACTGGCTGGAGGCTACAGGAAAATGTTTTGTATGAGGTCCCTTCTTATCGCTCGGAGCTGAGCCTTGTGTAATCCACTGTGGACAAACTCTGTTGGAAGTCAACTCGCATCTCTTGTAACAAGACCCACGATATCAACACATTGGGCAAGTTCAGTAACATGTTGTCTTTGTTGGGATCCAAACTCATAACCAATGTCAGAACCCGGTTTTATAACCCTGGTAAGCTGTAAAACATGTCCCGAACAGTGGGCCCAGTGTGTGCTTCGGGAACGCCTAATCTAATTTTCTCTACATGTATGTCTGGTCCTTTCTCAGAAGGAGCGCGACCAGTATGATGTGTCATGTGGTGCATTTGGATACGGTCGATGTGCTTTCCAGGTCTTTGTGAATGAGCTTTGTGGACCCAAAACAAACAAATGTTCAGGAGTTTGAGTAGTTTGGTAAGACAGAGACACAGCCGTCGCTTTGCCTCTTAATCATACAGTGCTACAGTAAATATTATAGATCTAATATATAATAAAAATATATATATATAATAAATATAAGTTAAATTTATACTTTTTTGTACCACACTCAGAAGTTACCAGGTTCTCAATCATTATATCTGTTGAAATGCCATCGACACTGCGTTAACATTCCTGAGGAAATAAAGGGCACCCTTTTATTTATTATAACATGGTTGTTGAGAGTAAGTCATCTCTGGTCTTCATTGAAGAAGACAAAGTAACATATTTGTGTATTGAGTGTAGGAGCTGATTTTTCTCTCCAGTCCATGCTTATCTGTTTTGAGTCAGTGTTGACTTAGGACGGAATGTTTAGAGAGCTGATAAAGTACGCTATCCTGGCTTTGATTAAAGACCTCAAAAAATTATTTAGATTAATAGCTCAAATATTTTAAATGTTTGACGGCAGACATCAGTGTGTGTGTGTGTGTGTGTGTGTGTGTCTGTGTGTGTTTGAGAGACTGACAGTGTGTGAGTGAGAGAGACTGTAGGGGGGGTGTGTGTGACTGTGGGGGAGTTTATGTGTGACCGTGGAGGTGTGCGACTCTTGAGGGTGTGTGGGAGTGTGTGAATGTGAGGCTGTGTTTGACTGTGGTGGTCAGACACACGCCCACATGGTTTGTCTGTGTGCTTGTCCAGTTTGAGTAATGTGCTGTTTATGTGTGCCTAGAATTGTGGATGGACACAGTTCAGCAACCTTTTAAAACAACCAATACGTAACTGCCAGCAATTTTCAAGTGTATTATGTATGAGGACAGAGGCTGTGGGCGTGGCCTGTGTGCGACAGAGGGGAGGAGAAGAGTGAAGAGGGAGGGAGAGGGGCGGTCTTACGCCCTCAGAGCTTGCCATTGGTTACAGCTACAGAGGAGAGGGAAGGACCCTTTATGCCATCGCTTCTGGAGAACGAGAGAGAGAGGGAGAGAGAGCGAGGATAAATGAACACAGGGGGGTGTTCTCCCAGCATTAGTCTGCCTGGCTCCCTCACGTTCCCTGCCCACATTGTGATCTGCTTCTCTGGTAAGATCCCAGCCGAGGTGTGTGTGGTTGTTCCTGTGTGTGTGTGTGTGTGTGTGTGTGTGCTGGTAGGGTTGGATGTGTGTGTGTGTGTGTGTGTGTGTGTGGGAGAGCGCATGTTTGTCTGTGCGCGGGTCTTCCACCAACATCGGTCACCCTCTGCGCTGCCTTCATCCTCTCCTCCTCCTCCTCGTCTCGTCTGCTCTCCCTCGTGATGAGAGAAGCCCAAGCAGACTCAGAGAGGCAAGGACGGCACAACGCGCCAGAGACTAGGGGAGTAACGAGGACGCGGAGAAGGACCCCCGAGAGAATGGGATGCTAAGGACCCCCCCCCCCCAAACCGTGGAGCGGTACCCGGGAAGCCATTAATGCGCGGCTGATAGCATTATTGACCGCTTCACATAACAGCCGGTGCCAATGGATTACGCAATAATGTACGTTCACTGGGAGCTATTGTTGGGACTGTGCCGTCTGTAGTCTCAGCGAGCAGCCTCGCTCTCCTTGTCCCCCCCGCAGCAGATGTTGAAGCCTTTTCTCATTGACTTTTATAAGGAACCGAGGACAGAACGTTTCTGTGTGCCCACCAACTCTGGCCCACGTATTCGGTTTTGTCCCTTTTTTATGTGACTTTGGACTTTGCGAGCCGATGGACATTTAACCTTGCGGAGAAGGGGAAGGTTGTAATCAGAATGCTTGTTTTACGTGGAAAGACTGTTGCGTACATGTGTGATCACCTGCACTGTTTTGACTGCCTTTGTCGGCCGGGGAAGGGGTTCTAAGAGGCTTCCACCTATGAACCCCCCTGCTTCAGCCTTTTGAAGTGGCAGAGGATTCCACCTCTCACCATGGAGTCACAGCAGGAGACTTTATGTTGTAAATGAAGCCACGCAGCCCGTCGGCATAAGCTCCAACCCACCAGCGTGATAAAAGCAAGCGGGTCCCCCTTCGACACCCTTCAGGGGGTCCTCCCTTCAACGCGTCCCCCGACCCAAAATGATGAACTCCACCCTGGATCCATCGAACCTAAGCTCCGCCATTTCCGACCTGTTCAACTCCTCGGCCCCGTTCTGCCTGCTGGAGGTAGGCTACGCCACCGTCTTCAACACCTGCATCCTGGAAGTGTCCATCATCCTGCTCCTCGCCGTGCTGATCATCTGTGGCAACCTGGTGGTGATCTTCGTGTTTCACTGCGCCCCGTTGCTGAGCCAGCACACCACCAGCGCCTTCATCCAGACCATGGCCTACGCCGACCTGCTGGTGGGGGTGAGCTGCCTCATCCCCTCCCTGTCCCTCCTGCACCGCCTCCAGGGATTCGACGCCAAGCTCACCTGTCAGGTGTTTGGCTACATCGTGTCGGTGCTGAAGTCGGTCTCCATGGCGTCGCTGGCGTGCGTGAGCGTGGACCGCTACATCGCCATCACGCAGCCGCTCACGTACGCCTCGCTGGTCACGCCGTGGCGCGTGCGCTGCTGCATCGCCGTCATCTGGCTGTACTCGGCCCTGATCTTCCTGCCATCCTTCCTGGGCTGGGGCAAGCCGTGTTACCACGGCGACGTGGTCAGGTGGTGCGCAGTGGAGTGGCGGACGCAGCCGGCGTTCACCACCTTCATCGTGGCGTTCCTCTACGCCCCCGCCGCGCTGACGGTCTGCTTCACCTACGCCAACATCTTCAAGATCTGCCGGCAGCACACGCGGGAGATCAGCGAGCGGCACGCGCGCTACCGGCCCCAGCAGCTGCAGGGGCTGGCGTCGGTGGGGTCGGTGGGGTCGGGGGGGTCGGTGGCCGTGTACAAGGACTGCAGCAGTGTGGTAGAGCAAGGCCAGCTAGCCCATTTACCACAGCAACAAAGACTGCAGCAGCAGCAACATCCACCTCCACCGCCGCCGCCACCGCAGCCCTCGGCGGCCCCCTACCCGGACAAGCGTTACGCGGTGGTGCTGTTCCGCATCACCAGCGTCTTCTACATCCTGTGGCTGCCTTACATCCTGTACTTCCTCCTGGAGAGCGGGGGGATCTATCAGCACGCCGCCGCCTCCTTCCTCACCACCTGGCTGGCCATCAGCAACAGCTTCTGTAACTGTCTCATCTACAGCCTGTCGAACTCTGCCTTCCGCAAGGGCCTCAAGCGCCTCTGCTCCTTCTGCGTGCAGCGCAGCGTGGCGGGCAGCCGGCTGGGCGGCAGGAACACCAAAAAGACCTGCTTCGGGCCCTCCGAGCAAGGCAGCAGAGGACCCGGCTACGGATACGGTCACGGGGAGATAAAAATGGGAACGACCTGTCACGTCTAAGGACTGAGTGTCACAGAATGAGCTTGGGGAATTAAAAGGCATTTGAAATCGTTTTGAGGTTGCTTGAAGCATTTTCTCGCGTGTGTCGTCCTCTTGTCGGGGCTAGACCGTGTCGTTAGACAGATGAGCACAGGGATTAAATGATGTTGCAGTCGTTTCTATCCGGTCTTTACGTATTTCGTGGCCTGCGCTCGGCCAGAAGGGAACAGGGAGAGCCGGACAGAGGTAGGAGAGAGCGCAGGACTAGGGAGGTGATTGGATCAGGGAGTTTGAACAGGGCTCGATGCAGGAGACTCTCGTGCGTTTGAGACAAGACGGGGGTTCACAGAGCAAGGGATCACTTGTTTTATGAAGGTGGATGAGCCTTTTGAAGTATCCTGGAGGAATGGTGTAGAAATGTCAAAGTCATCTTTATTGTTTTTGCTGTAATGAAAGGTAAAACCTTATCTAGCCAAAAGTACACATACACAGGAAGAGCAGAATGTGATGTTTGTGGAACCTAGGCCAGATTTGTGTAATGTGTTCTGAGCATTCAAAACAGGAATGTTAAGAATGAATGGAAAATATGTGTTATTTAAACTAGACGGCTGGTTTTAAGGAAGATTTAATGGATGTTAGAGTTGGACTTTAGGAAAAACAAACTCTTTAATTAAATGTTGTTCTTACCCGCAGGGTGTTTAAAATACTCAAGTAATTTATGAGACATGAAATTCATGTTTGTGTTTGAGTAGGCGTATGGGTATGTACCCATATTTGACTTGGTGAAATGAGACATTCATTGTTTGCTATAGCATCGGCTTAACAGAACGTGTCCAGACCAAGATGATTTCACGTTTTACGTCCCTCGTTTCCTAACCTGTTTGTACGATGGCGTTTTTGGAAACATTCTGCGCTTATGAAATATCAAGTGGAAAATTATCTGATGAAAGACTATTAAATGTAGGATGAACGACACTAGTTTACATGCATCTCCTCATTCTAATATTTGCAGTGGGGTTTGGTATAATTAGGTTTATTTATTTCCTGAATCGTGCATTGTCAGTCAAATTTTTAATTGTCTTGGGTCCACTTCAACCACACATTATCAACCAAATAGGTTCAGAACTCTCTGACTGGAACCCTTGCCTTTTCAGTTTGTTATTGGCTTAGAGAGAAAACCCGACCATTACCCAGCGACTGGTATTGAATTCTATAATGTCTCAGTTGCGCGCCCTTGCACTCCTGCATCTCGTCGGTAGCCTGATGTTTTGTGATTGCATAACTGTGCCAGCAGTGAAGGCCACGCACATAGGAGAAACAGGCGACCAGGCAAGCAAACGCAACCAAGCACACAACAGCAGTTTCCACTGTGTTTTGTGTCTTTCGTTATCCAGCAAGAATATATATATTCGCAAATATACATTTCAGAAGATAATTGCATTTATTTGGCACTTTTGGAAAGATTATTTTTCTCATAAGCTATTATTATCATTCTTATTATTGATACTGGTACTCACTTTATTTTTGCATAGATTCCTACTTTCATTTTTTTTTCTACCAAAGAGAGTGTGATAGGTGTTATTGGGATATGGTCATATATTCTGATAATTGAGTTATATTTATGAAATGAATGATGACAATACTGAAGAACATTGAGATGAGATTGTAACTGACTTTATATCAGTCCAATTCACTGTCCTGGTCCCTTGTCTTTGTTATTGAATTGCGGTAATGTTGAAATATAATGTGCTACATGAATACATCTTTTCTTTGACTTTAGAGATGCCCCATTACTGCCTTTTATATAATTCCCATGATAAGCCAATACAGTTGCCATGGCAGCATGGAGATCAATTATTTGAATTAGGTGGAGATTAGTTTGATTAATGCTTCGGTGACGGCTGTATATAAATCGCTGAATTAATTTTGCTCTGCATTCGGTTTACAATTATCCAAGTGCATGTAAATAAACTATTGTATATTTAAGAGTTGGCAAATGTATTTATTTGAATAATTTAACATTGGGACCCCGTTTTGGCCTAATACAAATAAGGCCCAACGATTCACACACAAAGACATTTGGTTTCACTGTTGTCCCTCACAGATAGAAACCTGTGTGTTTGTGCATCCCAGTATAAACTTAACGGGGGGCGTCCTTCGACATGCGTGTGGAAGTGGGAGCTTGCACTGAGCAGTGTGTTCTGGATGGTGTCCACAATCCCCCCTAGTCATCGTTATCACCGTACCCATGGTTTGCACAGACCCTTGCATCATGTGTGTGTGAGCGAGTGGTTTCCTGTGATGTGCATAAAGGCATGCCGGAAGGTGTAGGTACCATGCGTCGGGTGTTCCTACGTTATTTTGTACGACAAACGTTACCTTGCTGTCGACTTTGAACTGTTAAGGATTAATCTTTCGGAGGAGCACTGCCAAATATTAAGCCTCTTAGCCTATTACCTGTCCTACTTGGTCCTAGCCTTTGCTATACTTTCTTGTACGAAAAATGAGTTGAAGTATTTTTGCTGCATTCAAGGAGGTGATAAAAAAAGTACAGCTTTTAGTAACCGGGGAGCTGACGGTGTGGTGGTTACTCTGAGCATGTTTGTTCATTCCCGTTTAAACAGTGCAATCCGGCATCGCAGCTGGTGAACTTGATGTGTGTATGATAATTGCTATTTCAACATGTGTTATTTTGTTGTGATGAGGTGCCCTCCCACCACTTGATCGAGTCTGTTCAATAAAACATTCCCTTTCCGAGGGTGGTTAATGGTCCAATTCTTCCGACGAGCAACTGGGGCTGTGCTGAATCGATGAAGGGGTTGGCTGCTGCACAACTGCACACACACACACGTACACATTCGCACGCACGTGCTCCTCGAGCACGGGACAATTATTTCATCTGTGTAATTGACTCCATGGGCACTAGTCTTGAGACTGTGAGACACAGCACCGCTGGGCTGCTGGGTTTCGCAGAGGGGAGATGAACGGGGGCAATGGGTTTTGAAAAATGCAAAGCTTTAATATGCTTCGTTAAACAGACTACCTGTTAAAAATCCTCAATCATTTATTCATTCTACTTTGCAAAAGTTGACACACCAAACATTTCCCTGTATCATCATGTTTACACCCTCTTTGCTTCCCGCACTGCAATTGGTCGGCTGTACGATGTACAGAACAATCAGTGCCATGAGACACACAGACTGTGCAGAGATAGAAAACACATGCAGGCAGGAACAAATACCACCCACATAACCTCAAGCACCACAGAGTGGGGGGGGGGGGGGGGGGGGGAGAGAAAACAGCCGGAGCGTTCTGTTATCAGACATGCAATCTGTATTGGATTTTCTCCTGTGTGTTTTCTAAAGGCTGTAAATAGACCCAGCCTGTCTACACTAATGACAGGCTCATGACCAAGCAGTGCTAAGAAATACACATTACTGTGACTTAAGGAGGAGGTCAAGCACTCTAAACCTTTGGCTTGTGAATGACCCCCGGTGAAGGGTGTGGTTCATGGATTGTCTCTCTGTTGAACATGATCAACACTAGAGCTATATTAGTGAGGTTTAAGACCACCATGGTGAGTATGGATAAGCCATGGTCTCATGTGTCTGTCTTCTTCTGTATCCTATTGCCTTTGAGCAAGACACTTCAGCAATGATTAGATGTGTTTGAGTTTGCCAGGTCTGTATCCCCGACCACCCAAAACCTGTGTGTGTGTGTGTGTGTGTGTGTGTGTGTGTGTGTGTGTGTGTGTGTGTGTGTGTGTGTGTGTGTGTGTGTGAGAGAGAGAAACTGCCCTACAATACAAGTGCTTTCATTCCATAAACTCCATCGTTTCTGCTGGTGCGATTACAAGCATTTCTGTGGTCAATATTAGATCAGAAGTCTGTGGTTACACAGTGTCTCTTAAAAATCAGCATGGTAACTTTTCATACACATATCCTATAATCACAGTGTATTCAAACTTGAAGTGTGTGTGTGTGTATGAGAACAGAGACAAAGTTCAAACCAATCCCTAATGCTACTGTGAATTACCTTGTTTCCCTATCAACCATATCTGTAACCCAGGCCCAATGATTTGCTCACCTCTAAGATGGAAAGCAAATATACAGAGAATATCAGGAACACACTATGTGTTCTTGTGAACCCCCGAGCGGGAGTGCATCATCCAACGAGCGAGATGGTTCTGACTGTGCGTTTGGGATCCCCAGTGACTCCGTCTCTCTCAGGTCCGAAAGGTTTTGAGGCAGGGTTGACATGATGTCAGGGAGGGCAATATAATTTAAAAAAAAACGTAAAACTTAATTTTCATATTATTATTTTTCAAGCACATTATTATTATACTCTCTATTATTATGTTCAAATCAGTAGTAAGAACTAAAACCATTTGCCATTTTTTATAATGAAAAAGAAGGGAAACCCAAAGTTGGGGGCCCGTGAGTTGTGGGCAGCACCTCCACACCGCACGCTCTCCTGGGGGCTTAACTACTTTTCGAAATCTATTTTAGATTAACATTCCAGCAGACACGCTGGACAGCTGGTATTTCTGTCCCAGGGTAAACAATTAGCAGCGAAAATTTATATCCAACCCTGGGTGCGAGTGTATTGTGAGCCCCAGAAGGAACACGGTAAGAACAACAGAATGCCATGTCAGCCATTGTGTGGAGTCAGAGTGCAGCGTGGAGCAGAACAATGGAGGAAAAAGAGCCGCTGGAGCTTCCCACGGAAGAGCCTCTCTCACATGCCCTGGCTCGGAACCACAGAGAGGAGAGTTCACCCCCTCGCCCACTCACTCATTCACTCACAGGGTATCCCTCTTTATCTCTGTATCTGGCTCTCCTTTTATGGTCTCTCTGTCTGGGATTCTTAGTCTGTCTCCCAATCCTCAATCGATCCAAATGGGATGTGCCGATTTTCTTCTGAATTTAGGTTTCATGTTCTACAATTATGTTGTGTTAATCTCGCTCTCGCTCTCTCTCTCTCTCTCTCTCTGCATCTTTTACATCTCTCTCTCTCACTCTGCATCTTCTACCTCTCTCTCTCTCTCCCTCTCTCTCTCTCTCTCTGCATCTTCTACCTCTCTCTCTCTGCATCTTCTACATCTCTCTCTCTCTCTGCATCTTCTACATCTCTCTCTCTCTCTGCGTCTTCTATCTCGCTCTCTCTCTCTCTCTCTCTGCATCTTCTACATCTCTCTCTCTCTCTGCATCTTCTACCTCTCTCTCTCTCTCTCTGCGTCTTCTACATCTCTCTCTCTCTCTCTCTCTCTCTCTCTCTCTCTCTCTCTCTCTCTGCATCTTCTACCTCTCTCTCTCTCTCTCTGCATCTTCTACATCTCTCTCTCTCTGCATCTTCTACATCTCTCTCTCTCTGCGTCTTCTATCTCGCTCTCTCTCTCTCTCTCTCTCTCTCTCTCTGCATCTTCTACATCTCTCTCTCTCTCTGCATCTTCTACCCCTCTCTCTCTCTCTCTCTCTCTCTCTCTCTCTCTCTCTCTCTCTCTCTCTCTCTCTCTCTCACACACTTCCCTTCCCCATTCTGAGTCCGGGTGTTTGCTCACCCTGCTCTCACGCGACCCTCTCGTGACGAGCCCCTTCTTAATGGTTGGACAGACGAACGGATGTACACCCATAGCGGGGTTATGTCAGTAGTCTTTGTCCGAGCACTCAGCACTCCAGATAAGTGCGCTACTAAGTGGTGCAGGGAGTGTAAACAAGGATCCTTATCAAGTCCCCTCTCTGGTCAGGAATAGCACCAAAGCTCATGGCAACATGCTACGCTGAATGCGGCATGCTTTTTACTTTAGCATCACCGTAAACCGTTGTCACGGTAAAGGCCCTGTCAGGACCCCTTGAGCAACGGATAGTTTGGATTCAGGAAACATAAACGACAGCTTAGGGGTCCCTCGGCCAATTTGGAGCTTTTATTTGTAGAAAGAACTTCCTGTTGCTTTTATACACTTCCTGCTTCTCTTATTGTGTGGTGGTTGGTCCGTTTGGTTCAGCCTTAACCACCATCAAGAGAGCACGGCTGCTATAACAAAGTCTACAAGTGTAGACTTGGTTGAATTTAATAGTTTCAACGCCAATAATCACAATTTTCCCTTTACTATATTGGCATCCAGCCAAATGAACTGCATGAACTGAAATCATTTGTGTGTGTGTGTGTGTGTGTGTGTGTGTGCGCCTGCGCTGCATAACTTATTCAGGAGTTTTCTCTGTTCCAAAAAACCACCATTAATAATGAAGTGAAGGGTGATTAGTCTTTGAAAATCAAGGCTTGCTAAGAGTGTATTTACTGACGAGAGAGGGATTCCATGTGTGTGTTTGACCATGTGAATATATGCATGGCATGCGCACAGGGTATTTTATTAGCCAAGTCATGTTAGTACCGCTGAATAACACAATCAAGGTTTACAGTTTTTTCTGTAAACACTAAAATGCTGTAGTGCAACGTGGGAATTCCCTGACTTCATCCGGCCTCTCTCCATAGTGTGCAGCACTATAGAGGCCGTATGACTTAATAACATTAACCCGGCAAAGATAAAGGAAGCATCATAAACAAGGTCTGGTTGCACACTGTATCCCTGCACACCCCGAGGCAGCCGGTCGCTTTGAGGAAAGATGGAGGGACGGCGCACCACCAGGATACAACATACAACTATCAGAGCTCAACCAAGGGAGAGAGGGAGGAAGAGGCAGTGGAGAGGGAGAGCAAGAGGGAGGGGAGGGAAAGTGAGAGGTTGTGGAGGTAGAGGGAGTTGGAGTGAAGGTGGAGGAGGGAGTGGAGGAGGGAGGGAGAGGAGGAGGGAGGCAGTGGAGGAGAGAGGAGAGGAGGAGAGGCAGTGGAAGAGGAGAGAAGCAATGAAGGAGAGAGGGAGAGGAAGAGAGGCAGTGGAGGAGAGAGGAGAGGAGGAGAGAGGCAGTGGAAGAGGAGAGAAGCAATGGAGGAGAGAGGGAGAGGAAGAGAGGCAGTGGAGGAGAGAGGAGAGGAGGAGAGAGGCAGTGGAAGAGGAGAAAAGCAATGGAGGAGAGAGGGAGAGGAAGAGAGGGAGGGGAGGAGAGAGGAGAGGAGGAGAGAGGCAGTGGAAGAGGAGAGAAGCAATGGAGGAGAGAGGGAGAGGAAGAGAGGGAGTGGAGGAGAGAGGAGAGGAGGAGAGAGGCAGTGGAAGAGGAGAGAAGCAATGGAGGAGAGAGGGAGAGGAAGAGAGGGAGTGGAGGAGAGAGGAGAGGAGGAGAGAGGCAGTGGAAGAGGAGAGAAGCAATGGAGGAGAGAGGGAGAGGAAGAGAGGGAGTGGAGGAGAGAGGCAGTGGAGGAGAGAGGCAGTGGAGGAGAGAGGAGAGGAGGAGAGGCAGTGGAGGAGAGAGGCAGTGGAGGAGAGAGGAGAGGAGGAGAGAGGCAGTGGAAGAGGAGAGAAGCAATGGAGGAGAGAGGGAGAGGAAGAGAGGGAGTGGAGAAGAGAGGTGGTAGAGGGGCTGGAGGAGGAGGAGGAGGAGGAGGAGGATGCCAGAGGTAGAGATCGAGGGGGAGGGAGTAGAGGCAGAGGGTGGAGTGAGAGGAGGTCTTTTTGAAAAGGCCAATATTGTAAGATGGACTTTGTTCTTCACACTTATTTGTCTGAGGTCGAAGCACATGAGGGGCTTTCTGTCTCACACACACACACACACACACACACATAGTGATTTCCTGCTCTATTTATTCCACTCGCTGTCTCATCTTTAATGATTCATGTTGGGCTATTTTATTGTCTTCAAGCCACTTCGATGTGGAGCTAGGTGCAGCTAATGCAGCCCACTGAAAGAAGTACTATAACCCACGGTGCTTGAGACATGATTATGCTTGGGTATGGGTTTAATTAACAGATATGAATTTCAAGCAATGCTAGCTTTATTCTGCCGATTACATTTTTCTACCTGAAGGTGGATTTCAATTTTTGTACCGATTTATGGCATGACTGGATGAACCCAAATTATTTCAGATCATTTCATGAATAACTAGTCCTAGTCAGTACTGAACAGTGCTGCACAGTGTGTTGTAGTGCACCATTTAAATATATTGAAATGGTATAATTTGGTTATAAGATAAGATAAGATATACTTTATTCATCTCAACAGAGAAATGTAGGTGTTCCAGCAGCCAGCATACATACACAACACAACACATGTATACATACATATCCCACCTAAACAAAACCATGCACCCACACTACCTAGCCTAGGAAAGAAAAAGTGGAATGGATGGTCCATGTGCATAAGTAGAAGTAGCTGTTACTCAGACATAACAGTACAAAATGTGTGCAAATATACAGGTGTGCAAATAAACAGGTGCAAAAAAGATAAATAAATAAATATATATATATATATATAAGCATTTATAAGTATATATAAGTTTTATATATATATAAGCAGCTCAAGCTAAAGTTTAAATGAATATTCTTCTGTCCTTACTAAAAAGGGGAGTAATTATAAAGTGCAATTGCAGTAGGTAAAAAAGTATTCTTAAATCTGTCCTTTCTGCAGCTTAGCTGTCGTAGCCTCCCACTAAAAACACTCTTTTGCTTACTCACTAGATTGTGCAAGGGATGCGTGTTATCATCCATAATACTCAACAATCTCTGTACCATACGCGTTGCTGCATCCTAATTTATATTCAGCCTGTACTGTCGATTGATCAGACTTGTTGGTGTAATAGACTAGCAGTTATATGGTTAAAGGATCCTATCCGACAACCCCACCACTTAGCTAGTCTTCCACTACAGTTCTAGGCAGGATACAGACACTGACCCCTGCTGGACGAGAGTAGAGGTGCGAGTTCAGTAAACATGGTCATGCGTTGCGTTATCATATCAGTAATATGTTATAGTGGTCAATCCTCAATGGATCCACATGAGACACGTGCATTCTTTTTAATTTAGGTTTCCTATTTGAGACAGTTATATTGTATTTACATATCTTTCTTTTTGTCTCTTCCTCTCCCTCTCTCCTCCCTCTCCCTCTCCCACCCTCCTCCCTCTCCCTCTTTCCCTCTCTCTCTCCTTCCTCTGCATATCTCTATCTCCTTCCTCTCCCCCTCTCTCTCTCTCCCCCCTCTTCCTCTCGCCCCCTCCTCTCTCTCTGCCTCTCTCTCTCTCTCTCTCTCTCTCTCTCTCTCTCTCTCTCTCTCTCTCTCTCTCTCTGTCCCTCTATGTCTCTCTCCCAGGAGTCTCCTCAGGACAGTGCCATAACGAGAGACATCAACAGGACGTTCCCGGCCCACGACTACTTCAAAGACACCGGTGGAGACGGACAGGACTCTCTCTACAAGATCTGCAAGGTTGGGGCATGAGCCGTTGTACAACACCTGGTTCCTTTAGGAGACGACATGGGATGGAGTTGGCGTTGGATTAGTTTCATCTGGACATTTTAAAACAATAGTTTACTGTTTGTTTACTATTATAAAGAAATAGTTAGCCTCTGATTTAATATTTTAAAACAATTATTGGCCTCTTTTACTACTGTAAAATAATAGTAAGCAGGTAATTTACTATTATCTACCGATAGTTAGCATGTCATTTATTAGTGTAAAACATTAGTTAGCAGATCATTGATTAGTGTAAATAAATAGTAAGCAGGTCATTTACTTTTATAAAACGATAGTTACCAGGCCATTTATTAGCATAAAACAATAGTAAGCAGGTGATTTATTAGTATAAAACAGTACTTAGCAGGTCATTTATTACTCTAAAACAATAGTCGGTGTGATAAAACAATGGTAAACAACAACCAATTTGCATGTGAAATGAAGACGTGCATTTGCCAGAACGCAGCAGCAGTGGGGAAATGGGTCACCTTGGTGACAGTTGGGCTCATGACAAAGTGTGGCAGCGCGCTGAGCGCCGCTGGCCGCTGCGTTCATCAATTAACTGAATAACTCTCCTGTTTCAAGACACGGTTCATCAGGTTCAGCTCACACTCGCTGCCTGCTGCCATGCTAGGAAATCGCTACTGCTACACACGCACGCACGCACGCACGCACGCACGCACGCACGCACACACACACACACACACACACACACACACACACACACACACACACACACACACACACACACACACACACACACAATTATGAACTGCATATACATACACACATTCACATCGGTGTGTACATTGAATGAACTTATCCAATGCCTTAATTGATTATGTTGTGTGCAATTTTCTGTCATTAACTTTAAAATGTGTAGAATGAGTTGTAATGAGACATTACATCAGCTCATGCACATTATGCTTCATGATTTTAATACGCAAGACGCAAGTTTTATTATCCACACAGATCCTTTCAACACACACACACTTCAACACGCACACAAACACACACACACACACACACAAGCACACACCCTTTTCAACACACGCACACACACTTTCAACACACACTTTTCAACACAGACTTTCCAACACACACACACTCTCCAACACACAGTTGTCAGCAGGTAATCCCTTGGGGAAGTTGGGCAACGTGGCGCTCCAAATTGTGTTTCATTTCCATCTCATTCATAATGGAGCTCAAGTGAGCCGGGCTATTAATCTGGGGCCAGACAGCCACCTCCTCAGGTTCTTTCTGCGGCGCAGCGCGGCGCTCCCTGTTGGTGTCAGTGGGGATTGATCCTCTGATCGCTGCTTCACTCCCCGCTGTGATCGTCTCACCAATCAAACGCTTAATGAATCATCTGAATTATGAGGTCAGACGAGCGCTGTGTGTGAACAGGGGTGTTTCACCTTCTTTCGCTTCATGTGTGTTTCGACCAATCATATCGCTCGAGGCAGCGTCTATAGGCGCATAATTGGCTAACAGCGAACACAAACATTGCCAGCAGTAGTAAACAGTAGAAAAGTATGTAAAGGTTTCAAATCCACAGCGTGTAGACTGGCCACTAGGGAAACACGCTTATACAAATATTTTTCTTTGGTAGCAAAAAAAAAAAAACACACTTTCCCCTTTCAGTTTTGGGTTTCTGACCCAGTCTCTATGGCGTCTCCCTCCGGAGGTTTATGTATGACCTATGTTTGATCCCAGCCCTTACCCTTCTCCTCGTGGCTCACACCCAGGTGTGTCCAACACAGTCCATTACGTCTGCTTCAGCAGTGTGACCACTACAGCACAGTGACCACTACAGTACAGTGTGACCACTACAGCACAGTGTGTCCACTAGGGCTGGGTATCGCCACTGATTTCCCAAAACACAGCTTTTGGCCGTGATATTTTATATTATATTATATAATTAATATATATGTATTATAGTGCTCCGGGAATCCGCAAACCGCAACAATCCCGTTCTCCTCCGTTTTGCGATTCAATGTGGACTTCAGGGAGTGAACGCTGATAGGCTGTCAAGATCAAGCATCATGCGGAATTCGCAGGAAAGTTCAAATATTTTAAATATAAGTGTTTACGCGAGTATATTTACGTGAACGCAATCCTTCATCCATTTGCGCCGCCTGCTTGGCCGCCGAGAGACACACCCCTCTCACGTGGCCACTTCACGCATCCACGGGAAAATGCAAACAATAAAAGATCGACCATGGGATTTTATTCATCAATATCAAAGCGTTCAAATTAAGATAGATTTTAATCAGAAAATCATTTTCCATATGATATGAACCCAGCCCTTGTGTCCACTACAGTAGAGTGTGTCCACTGCAGCCCAGTGTCCACTACAGCGGTTAACAAAGATGAATCTTCCTTTTCTTTAAGGTTTTTTTGCTTTGATTTGTGTATAGCTTTGTCTCTAGGCAATTGTCATTTATTCAATTAGGAAAATTTTATTCGCCGACAAAGCCATGTGATAACGAGGATATAATCGTGAAATTATCAATTTAAAACTATACTCCACATTGGTGTCCAGATTTCATTTGAATTAATTCATTGTCAAAATGAGATGTTCACTTTATGTGTATGTCTCTCTCTTTACTTCAGGCCTACTCTGTCTATGACGAGGAGATCGGATACTGCCAGGGACAATCATTCCTGGCTGCTGTGTTGCTGCTTCATGTGAGTACGCACGCACGCACGCACGCACTGACGCACGGACGCACGCACACGCGCACACACACAGATAAACGCACACACTCACACTCACACACAACCTCCTGCTGCCTCATCAGTCAACAACACACGTTCAACACACTACACTGAGCAACACATTCCCTAAGGGCAAGGACAAACACTGCTGGGCCAGTGAGCATAAAAACATATTCCACCTTATATGACTTCTACTCAGCCACATACTTAAATGCACAAGTAGTGGAAAACTCGCAGTTAGTTCACCTCAAGTTTAACTATCAACACACTCCCCGCTTTTTGTAAAGTGGGCATTGATTTATGTCGAGTGTAGACGGCAGCGACCTCGGGTGCTAACATTCGCCCTCATGTTTTCCTTCAGTGATGAATTGTAGTCCATTGAAATATTGTGTTACATATGAGGTGACATTTAACTTTAAATATTAGTTTGGTTTTTCGTCCGACTTTAAGCAGACACTAGTGAGGAGCTAACCTCGCTCGTTGTTATTGAAAAACCCACAACGTATGAACGCTTACCTGCAGCGACCTGAGGAAACTGAAAATATGGTTGCTGCTCAACGCTGCCACCTGGTGGAGGAATAGCGATCTTATCCATGTTATTTATTTGTAGTATGCATACATTACCCAGCTTTCTCTTGGTAGATCTTAACTGTGAATGCTATTCTGTGACCCTTTCCTTTGCTAGGGTGCTGCTTGAATAAATGTTTTATATGAATACATTTCTTTCTTTCTTTCTTCTTTACAGCCTTCAATACGTAGCTAGCTATCTGTCTATTCTTTGTCCATTTGTCCTTAAATAAAGGTGTCTTATTTTGAGCCAGCAGGGATGACCTAAAGAATATTTCTAAATTATTTGTGTGTGTGTGTGCATGTGTGCGTGCGTGCGTGCGTGCGTACATCTGTCTGTCCATGTTGTAGATGCCAGAGGAGCAGGCCTTCAGTGTTCTGGTGAAGATCATGTTTGACTACGGCCTCCGGGACCTCTTCAAACAGAACTTTGAAGATCTCCACTGCAAATTCTTCCAGCTGGAGAGACTAATGCAGGTGTGTGTGTGTATGTGTGTGGGTGCGCATGTGCACAGTGCTCTGCTACATCCGTCATGTTTTCCAAGTGAGTCAGATTATAATGGTGTTGAATGACCCCTCCGAAATAGCTTGGGATCATCAGTCGCTCCATTTACCCCATGAACTCCTAATGCTGTTTTTTAGCAAATCCTCCTTTTCTACATTACCAACGCCTTCTTCGTTCTTCCGTCTAAATCCCATTTTATACCTCGGCTCTCGTCTCTGTCCTCCTCCTGTCTGTCTCTGTCCTCCCCCTGTCTGCCTCTCTGTCCTCCTCCTGTCTGTCTCTCTGTCCATCCTCTTCTCTCTCTCTCTCTCTCTCTCTGTCCGTCCTCTTCTCTCTCTCTCCCTCTCTCTCTCTCTCTCTCTCTTTCAATCCTGCATTACCTTGATGTCTCTCGCCCGTGGTAGGAGTACCTCCCGGACCTGTACAGCCACTTCCTGAACGTGGGTCTGGAGGCCCACATGTACGCCTCCCAGTGGTTCCTCACCCTCTTCACGGCCAAGTTCCCGCTCTACATGGTCTTCCACATCATCGACCTGCTGCTCTGTGAGGTGGGCCCTTTGCAACACACGCCTCACCCAGAGCCGCTGCTTTCTGCATGAATGTTGTTCCTGATGTTACTGTCAGCCCCGCTAGGAGGCATTCTCTTTTCATCTACTGGAGCAGCGATGTGAGCAGTGCATTCTGGGTACCCCTTGAATGTTTTCTTGTGCTGTTGGATGGATCTGGTTCTGGATAAATTCAGATTACACTTATACAACTTCACTGAGTTGCGTTTAAGGCTGTTATTGTATCCAGAGGTGTCTCAAATGTATCTCCAGAGGGTCTGAATCCTACCTGGCCCCCATCTCTCTGGGAAGCCTTTGGGTTGGGACATTGTTTTCTCAATCAAAGTGCAGTTGACCTCACACAACACTTAAACATGGTTGTTGTACAGACTATATTCAAGTAACACAACCACTCTTGGCCTGTCTCAATCTGGGATTATATCAAACAGGCTGACCGGCCTCAAGCGTGACAGACGTACAGTTGCAGATAAAGACTTCTAAACTATCCATGTGTCCTTGGTGAAAGCGGTCGACGTGACCGCCTAAGGGCGCGATCGATCTTATGAGTGACACGTGCATTCTGAAATGCAATCAAACGTCCCTGATGATGTGGCCAGCCATACCCCCCTCCCAAAAACACCTTCTCATAAGGAGTTTATTTAACAGTCTGGTCGTGAGAGAGATGACATCGCTGGGGGTGTGAAGACCTTTTAGTGTACCAGAAGTGCATCCAACACTGTGTGCTGCATGGGACCCTACTGGAGCCACTGCTCCCTGATCAGAAACACATCTGACCACCTCCTCAAGATTCCCCTGAGGGAGAATTTAACTTTGTTTCCCTCTCTCTGTGACCACAGGGCATCAGCGTGATCTTTAACGTGGCCCTGGCACTGCTCAAGGTAAGATGGCTCCGTGCAACGCACACGCACACAAGCAGGCACGCACGCACACATAAACACACGCACACACACACACACACACTCACAAACACATGCAAGCGCGCACACATAAACAAAAACACACACACGCATGCACACATAAACACACACACACAAGCACACACACCTGAATGCACACATAAACACAAACACACACATAAGTCGTACACACAGAAACACAGCCCCCCTTTCCCCCCCCACCCCCCAGAAAGCAGAGACTGTCGTTGCCGTAACTATGATTTTCAAAGAGCATCCTTGGAACACACAGAGGTCTCCCACACACATGTGTAACCTGAAGGCACCAGGGTGGGTTTGTTTTACCGGAGATGCACATCATTACCAAGACACACTAATTAACAGGCAGGGGACATCACATAGGGAGGAGATGGCAGTGTGGCCACTAGGATTATACATGCCATCAGATTTGGTGGCACACTGTGTTTTTATAATGGGGTGTGTTTTAATGCTAGCTAGCTGTTACACGCTACATCAGGCCAATTCAGGTTGGATGTATGAAGTCTATGGGCCTCATGTAATATCGTTTTTAATAATTATATAATTTGATTTTTTGTGTGTCAGTCAGACTTCTCAGGACGTCTTGATCTCAACAGACTTAATTCACGTTGGATTTAGGCGGTCCATGGCCCTATTCCGATTGTTTTGTGTTTAATGTGCCCCTCAGACATCTAAGGATGACCTGATCTCCACGGACTTTGAGGGGGCCCTCAAGTTCTTCCGGGTCCCCGTGCCCAAGCGGTACCGCTCTGAGGAGAACGCCAAGAAGCTGATGGAGCTGGCCTGTGGCATGAAGGTAGGCTGTTCTCTGCCTCTCCTTCTTATACCCAACCTCTCCCGCTTAATACGGATTTTAAGCAGTGAGAGAAAAATACGTTTTCCATGAGTATATTTTCCTACCTTCTTATTTTATATATTTACATACCTTCTCCCTCTGGGAATAATCTTGCTTATTAACTTTGCCTGCAAGTAAAAGATCTGTGTCGTTCCCAGCGTGGCCAGTAGGGGGCAATGTGTAGCCATAAGGGGAGCCTTGGTAAATCAAGTAAAACAAACCACACACCTGTGTTGTAACCCGCTTTCCAAAGAGTGGCCTAGTTTAGATGGGCTTACATTAAAGGTACCGCTGGGAAAGTTATCTGTTGGAACAAACTCCTGACAGGGAAGGTTGCAGGGTGACCTTCCTGTCTTAATGAACCTGCACCTTCTGCAGCGCTCTCTCTCTCTCTCTCTCTCTCTCTCTCTCTCTCTCTCTCTCTCTCTCTCTCTCTCTCTCTCTCGGGGGCAGGGACCTAGGGATGCAATGACGAGCCAATAGGAACAACCTTTCCAAAGAAAAATGGATCACCCGTTTACATACACTTACACCCACAGGCCTAAATGTCACAGTCAGCCAGACGTTAGACGGATGGAGGTCTCTTTTCATATCAATTAAAATAATAATATATAACATTGCCTGAATGATTGCACTTCCAGACTTCCAATGCCTACACGGTCATACAACCCTCGATGCATTTAGTCGACAAGATTGAGGTATCTGCATACGCATGTCAGTTTCCTTGAAAACATCACTTCATCTGGGGGCATTCTGTTGAAGCATTCATATGCGTGGTATGGACTTGAGCCGCTCCCCTCGGTGAGTGTAATCTAAGATCATCACACGGCTCCTCTCCAGCCCCAGTGAGTCTGCAGTAGGGCTCGGCCTTAATTGCTCGGCGGCTCTGCGCCCCACGCCCGGCACACAGGGGGAATCGCGGTGTAAATTCAGCACTTTTCATGGGAAGTTACAAACTGTCAAACGCTACACCCCTTTGTCTATAGCACTGCAGCGTACAATATGGCTTCTCTATCCATGCGGGGGCTTTCTCTACGGCTGGTCAACTTGACAACTTATCAATACGCTGTAAGTAACCTGTAAGTAACCAGAGATTAGAGTAACGTGTCAGTCATTAAAGACATTGTAAGCAGTTCTGACAAGAATCCCATTCTTGCTCTACCACAAAATGCAGGCTTCTGTTTATATTTGACCCTACGCCAGAGGTAGTCCTGCCATTTTTCAACAAAGTCAGCTGTGACTCAAGGCTGCCTTGTGCGTAATCCCATGGGACCCCAGGCTCTGTTCCTGCATGCCTCCTCACTGAAAGAACCGCAGGTGGAAAGGATGAACCCTCTGGCTCCGTAGAGTCGAACAAACAGAGGGAAATAACCACTTCGTGCCTCCCCGAGGTGTGGGTTTGTACCCTCGTCCCCAATGACGTGGAACCCTACTGTTCCACGGTAAAGGAAAATAAAACGACAAAAGCAGAAAAGGTGCCACACTACAGGGGAATGGTTTCAGTCGCCCCAGCATTGCCATTCGTGTCCCAGTGAGCGGCTCCGCTCTCGTTTGAACTCTGCATAACACGGTAGATTTAGATTTCGAGGCACCGCCGCACGGGTTCCTAACCGCCATCCCAACTTTCCTCGGGTCACTCTGGTGGTCAGCAAAAGCTCTGTCTGCTTCCACATGAGCGGCCACCTTGACCCCCCCTCTCTCTGCGGGAGCGGGTCACCACGGACCCTTCACCGTCCGGTTGGGGTGCAGTACGCTCCCATACTGCCCCCCCCCCCCTGATGGCCCTGGTCAAGGCTCCCACAAGGGCTGGGACACATCACTGTCCTGGAGCAGCGGCCAGCGTCTCTGGCTCTGGTAGACCTCTTGAGGTCTCATATGGGCCTTCCCTCCCTTACTGAGCCTCAGGGCAGGGCGTGGTCCATGGAGCAGGACTTAGCTGAGTAGTGTTTCTGTCGCCATCGGTTCTCCTTATTTGAGAGGACCAGCCCATTGGGCCAGGATGTGCGAGCACACACCTCGCCTTCCCTCAACCTAACTCTGTTTCCGTCCGCTTTGCACAGATTCCAGTCATTGTGCCTTGCGATTTGTTACTGGTGGTAAACATCTTTGTGGTGGTAAACAACCCACCGTTGTACCTTGCATGCAAGGTCCAATTGGCCATCTCTGTGTGTATGCAGCGAACCCATTGGTTGAATTTTATTTGTAAAACCCTCCTTGGACTAGTCCCTTCTTACGTATGTGCATATCTCCTTAGAGACCAATTCCACTTTAGCCTGCGCTCGAAGATGTTCTGCAGTTGTCGGTTCCACATGCTCGTACTGAGCTGGGAGAAAAATCTTTTTAATATGCTGCCCCCTCTGCTGAGAACACCCTCCAGAAAGACTTAAAATTGTCAGAATTGATTCCGTTTGATGCCTTTGGCTCATTACTAAGGACCTAGAATATGGAAGTATTGGAAATGAAATGCCAAAACGGTCTTTTAATTGTGTGAATATTGTGTTTTTTTGTTGTTGTATGAAAACTTGTTTGTTTTATGCTGCCCTCTTGGCCAGGTCTCTCTTGGAACAGAGATTTTAAATTTCAATGAGACTCAAATAAAGGTTTAATAAAAAAAATATATTCCAAAGCGCCATGGACCAGGTACCTTTATTGGAAGAAAAAAAGAGAAGAAGTTTTTAAATAAATGTACATATTTACACATCTTCTACAGTTGCATACCATTGAAGGCCAGGCATTATGCTACAAATCTCCTTATGAAACAAACTCATAACTTATTCAGAGGACTTCTTGGGGTCACACTCTGAGCAACTTTTAATGCGAGTGTCTACCTGTTACATTTCCTATTCTTGTCCTCCTTTCAATGCTATGACCTTTAGACTCATAAAAACTTGATTTATGCAAAGCGCCCTCAGCGATTTGAATAAATATCATGGGCACATCATAAGAGATGTTCACTATTAATATCCAATCCTCAGCATATGGTTGATCTCCATGTCTGCGCGCCGTTAATTTCTTTGTCCTTCTTCCTACCCCACACTATCTGCCTTGATTAACGAATAGTCCCGTGATTACGCAACAAGGTGTATTCTCCAGGTTGAAATGGGATCCTGCACTTCAAAACAGAAAGGGAAAGCAACCAATTTGATGTACCCACTATATGTTGAGACCAAAACAGGGCCAAAGGTGTGAGGAAAGGGCTGGCGGAGGAACAAAGAGCTTTTGTTCCTAGACGTGTTTGATCACATGCTACATCACTCACCCGTTTGTTTCACGCTGAGACAAAAGGTGGAATCCGCAGGACTAATGATGTAACATTGGCCCAACGTTTTGCTAGCATTCAGTTTGCACAGACTTAATGTATTCCAGCATTGACTGCGCCAATGAAAACCAAGATGGAGGAGCATATAGGATGGATCAGTCACACACACACGCACACACACACACACACACACACACACACACACACACACACACACACACATGGCAGTATCTATCTACAGCTGGCCATCATCTGCTGTAGCCCCAGGTGTTGCTCTGCAGCCCCCTGGGCTAACAGGAGGAGGAAGAACAGGTCAGCTAAAGCCCCCGCAGAACCGTGATAGCAGTGGAAGAGAAGTCAGGGAAGGTGACGACAAAGCAGAGAGTGAGACGGATCACACGTGTCATGAGCTCTGACCTCGCCGTGCTTTTTTTGGTCTTCGTGTTTCGCCTTCCTACCGTCTATTTCCAAGTTGCTTCCCGCAGAGTTCTCTTAACCGAGGAGGGGTGGGGTGCATAGACGCCCCCCCCCCCCCCCAGGTCATGTGACGCCCATGTCGTCTCGCTCCTGACAAGCAGGACAGGTGACGAGGCCTGGGAGACAGCAGGGTCAGCGGATGTGGACACATGATGAGATGGACACACGCACACGCGCAAACAAATGCACACGCGCAAACACATGCACACATGCAAACACACACGCACGCACGCACGCGAGCACACAAGCTCACACACGCATGCACGCATGCAAGCACACACACATACACACATGCACCCACTGAGTGCAAATAATACTTAGTTTTGTTTTGTGTACACAAATGCATGCAAACGCACATACATACTATGACACTCACTCAATCGCTCACTCACATGTATGCTCACTCTCACACACACACACTCATGTACACTCACACACTCTCTCACACTCCTTGAGCATACTCCCATCTGCACTCATCACTTTTAACACAAACACACACACACACACACACACACGCACAGATGCCGCCCCCATACACGTATCACAGCCTACAGATTACACAGATTGACTCATGGCTTGTTGACCCTTTGTTTGGTGCTGTATGTTGTACAAGCTGGTGATCTGTCTCTCAGGACTGAAATAGACTCCCCGACAGCACTACTTATTCTATAGCACCTGGGGTACCAGAGGAAGGGTGGGTGTGGATGAACCGCAACAGATGAGCCCAACGCTTGTGGACACATGTTTTCTCAAGTATTCATTCATTTCTTTCTGAGGAGACCCATGTGGAAGCCTGGTATTCGTTGATTCTTTTTGATTTGTAGCATATTATGAGTGGCATGATTTCCGTGCTACGGTCACACCCGTAGCGTACAGCTCCTGTGGAGGAAACGACTACTCAGTTATTCATATTGGAAATAGACGTAGCACAAAGGAAACCGGTTTCTTGATGACATTTGAATCTCTTTCATTTAGAAGCAATTATGTCTTATATTGACCTCATTGATTGATAATAATAATTATTATAATAAGGGTAATACTAATAATAAGATTGATTGCATATCATTGCCCAAAACGTAGCTTTGTCATTGGACGACAACAAGGAACATGATTGCATATCATCTGATGAACGTATCAATGTTCATCAGAACATTTTCAGAATGACAATGTGATAAATAATTATACTGAATAATAAAACAAACAGTGTCTCAATAATAATTGAGTGCACATGTGGAGTAGAATAGGAGGAAACGAGAAATTATGTTTCTATATTTCTACATGGTGTTACTCTTTAAGGAAATGTTGAATGGATATAATCTCAGAGGATTATTTTGATTCTAAATACCCATAAATACCCTTAAACATTTTTCTTTGCAGTTGTAACGTCAGTTTCGTCTAGAAAAATACTACCAAAAACCAATCGTAAATCTGTAAATGCATTCTGCGGCGTATTGATCCCACTGGGAGTGCTAACGCTCCATGATGCAGTGCTAATAGTTCACACTGCTTGCCCGCAGCCTCTGCGTGCATTTTATCACTTGTTTTTCCACCACGGGACATAAAAACAACAACCTATTCAACGGGGAGCCTTGCCTTTGCATATCTGCCTAGTCGACACTAGAGATGCAAAGTAGGTGCATCCAACCCATCTCTGGACTCCTATCTGTGTTGGTCAAAGGTCAGCGCCTCATGCGTATGAGATGTCCTCTGGACTACTGTAAGAATCTGCAGGGACATCACGATGCCATAGTGAAAAGATTTATGAGTGGGGTTGTGTTCTGGATTGCGATCCTTTCGGTAGTTTTGATTCTCTACGATTTGGGTGGTAATAAGATTGCCAACGGTTGCATCTTTAGTAGGTGCGGTCTTATTGGACTACTTCTAAATGCATGTGTAGTATGTAGCTGACAGGAGGGCGGTGTTTTGTGGTGCAGATCAGCCAGAAGAAGCTGAAGAAGCATGAGAAGGAGTACCATACCATCAAGGAGGAGCAGGAGCAGCAGGAGGCTCCCATCGAGAGATACGAGGTACACACACACACACACACACACACACACACACATTCACTGTGCCACACACACACGCACGCACGCACGCACACACACACACACACAAACACTGTGCCACACGCACGCACCCACCCACGCACGCACACACACACACCACACACACACACACACACACAACCACACACACACACTGTTCCATACATGCATGGTACACACACACACCATGCCACACATGCATGCACACACTGTGCCACATTCACACACATACACAAACACACACACCCCCAGGATAACAGGAGCCCCCTATCAAGAGATGTGAGGCCCACACACACACACACACACACACACACACACACACACACACACAGGCACACACACACACACACACAAACACAGGCACACACACAAACACACACGCCCAGGATCAGCAGGAAGCTCCTATATAGCTGTGGCTCACAAACATTATATTGAAAACATGAAAGACTGAAATGGTGGTTAATGACTTGTCTACGACTACCGTGTGCTATCTGGGACCATGTTAATGAGTAATCCAGTGCGCCAGTCGTGCTCTGTTAACCATTACAGACCACAGCTTCTCCGCTATGCCCCCGGTTTCCCTTGACCACCACCAACATGCCCTCCACGATCAGCACAGCTCTCTGAAAAACAGCTCGCCTCCCCTGCTAGCTTTCTCCTCCTCTTCCCCCGTGCTCTCGTCCAGATCTCTCTGAAACTCCCCACTTCCTGTTCTGCCGCGTGCCGCTCTCCGATCGGTCGGTCGGTGTTCACCTTCTCCCCTTCTGTTTGTGTTCCCTCCTCCTCTCGTCGTCGCCCCCCCCCCCCCCCGCCAGCGAGAGAACCGCCGTCTCCAGGAGGCCAACATGCGTCTGGAGCAGGAGAACGACGACCTGGCCCACGAGCTGGTCAGCAGCAAGATCGCCCTGCGCAAGGACCTGGACAATGTAAGAACCGGCGGGGAACCCATCCCATCTAGCCCTGTGTCTTTACCGGGACCTGGGGAGAAACAGGGATTTGTGTGGTGTGGGTGGGAGTGCACGTGCATCTTTGTGAGTGTGCTGTTTAAACTTTATGTTTGAGAGTGTTGTTGTATCCGTCTTTTCGGTTCCGTCTTGTGTGTTTGGTGTGTGCACTTAGAGACCGTTATACATTTATAATGTTGTGTATAATGTTGCATTGTGAGTGTACCGTGTGGGCTAGCAAGGGGAAGGTTACAGATGGAAGCGTGGTTGAGGTTATTTATGTTGTGATTGTGTGTGTGCACATTCATGCTCAGCGCTCTGCTTTATGTGAGGTTAAACCCTGACCCCCGTGCTGTGATTACCTTCAGCACTGGGCGTGCAGAATGACCTCCAGGTACACTGCTGTCGCATTCTGTCCTGACAGCCGCTTCAGCCACTTTATCATTATTATTTTGCGTGTCTGCGTGCATGCGTGTTGTGTGTCTGTCTGTCTGTGTTCGTGTGCGTGCATGTGTGTGGGTTTGGTGAAGGTGTGTGTGTTTGGTGTATATCTCTGTGTGTGTGTGTGTGTTTGTGTGTGGGATTGATTGTTGAATGTGTGCGTGTGTTTTTGTGAATGTGTTCGGTGAATTTGAGTGCGTGTGTGTGATATCGGTGAATGTTTGTGTGTGTGTGTTTGCTGAATGTATGTGTGTGTTTTCGGTGAATAAATGTGTGTGTGTGTGTGTGTGTGTGTGTGTGTGTGTTCCAGGCCGAGGAGAAGGCTGATGCCCTCAACAAGGAGCTGCTGATGACCAAACAGAAGCTGGTGGACTCGGAGGACGAGAAGAGGCGACTAGAGGAGGAGTCAGCACAGGTCAGCATCAGTGTTCCCCGTGTTACTGATGGAGAGAGGTGGACCATTTATCACACCGGCCCACATTCGACTCCACCAATAGCCACACAAAAAGGAGAGTCGAGCGCAAAGTCAAAAGTGCTGAACAGCTCTAGGGTTTGTTTCCAAATCTCAACGAAGAGGAAAGTCTTCATTCATGGTAGGTAGTGATGCCTTATCGCGTGATGGAGAGTCTGCGGCGGCCAGCAGGGGAACGGCCTCAACGCAATACATCACAAAGTGATAAAGGTCGTCTCTGGTCGCGACCGGGTTGGCTAACAGAAGGTCTTCGCAGCTTTCTGCGTGCGTTTGATAGAATACAGAGGGGGGGATGGAGAGCGTGTCTCCCGCCCTAATGGAGACACGGCCGTGGATGCCTCGGGGGCACGCGGAGCCTCGTCTTGTTTATCTGTCGGCCCCGAGGATCTGGAGATTATGTACGGGGAAATGAAGCCTTTAAGGCCGACTGCGGACTGCTCGTTCGTTCGCTCTCTCGCTCCCGCTCTCCCACGCTCTGTGTCACTCTCTCTCCATCTCCCACTCTCTCTTTCCCGCTCTCTTTCCCTTACGCTCTCTCTCTCTCTCTCTCTCTCTCTCTCTCTCTCTCTCTCTCTGTCTCTCTCTCTCTCTCTCTCTCTCTCTCTCTCTCTCTCTCTCTTTCTCTCTCTCTCTCTTTCTCTCTCTCTCTCTCTTTCTCTCCCTCTATTTCTCTTTCTCTCCCTCTCTTTCTCTTTCTCTCTCTCCCTCTCTCTCTCTCTCTCTCTCTCTCTCTCTCTCTGTCAATCTCCCCTGGTGTGTTGGTGTGGGCGGAGGTGGATGCTGGGTGGAGGCGTGAGGGGGGATGGTGTTGGCGGTTTCAATTAAATTTGTGTCAAGGTCACGACTTTGGCGTCCGCCATCAAGCTGCCAATACCCCGTCTCTGGTTAATGCTCCCTGGCAGCCATCTTGGAAATACACAAGGGGCCCCTGGGGGCCGCTGTTGACATTGCCTTTGTCACTCTTGTCCTCTGTCTCTGCCAAGGGTCGCGCTAACACTATTACTGTGTGTGTGTGTGTGTGTGTGTGTGTGTATGTGTGTGTGTGTGTGTGTGTGTGTGTGTGTGTGTGGGTGTGTCCTCTGCAGCTGAAGGAGATGTGCAGACGGGAGCTGGACAAGTCCGAGTCTGAGATCAAGAAGAACGGCTCCATCATCGGGGAATACAAGCAGGTATGCAGCGCCCGTGTTCTGTTGGAAGCGTTAGAGACCCGAGGCTCTTCTGGACCTAAAAACAACTGAGGCCTTTGTTTGGTTCCTTTTCTAACTCGCTTTGAAGAAGTGAAACTGCGTCAGACTCCTACTTCCTTATGATCAGGAGTTGCATTAGATTAAGAGTCAGTCAGTCAGTGATAGACATCCTTGCGTCATTGCCGTAAAGATCTCGGTCTATTAATCAAATTTATCATTGCACTATTTTTTTAGTAGAACACATTGATATCTTGGTTACTTTACTGTCCACTGCCCCTGAGAGAGGCAGCAGATCCACACAGTTCTACTGTCCTCCACTCCACATGCTGATGACACGATATAGTCCAGCTAGACCTGACTATATAAGGGGCTCATGTCGGTCTGACTGTTTGTGGGACATCGCCCCACACCGAGAAGCACATCTCTGCCAAACTCACCACAAACATTGTTCATAGGTATGCTGTGATGTCTACTTAGGGATATGTTCCTGGTCATTTCAAAGGGGGTCACCAGCCTTTCCTATTGTTGTTTTGTGCGAAGATCAGAACGGACACGTCATTCGACCTGCTATGAACGTTTGATTTGATCTCAGTATTACTTCTCATCCGACAACATTTGTTTTTGTTAATACTTTTGAGGTGAATCACCATCAAGTGTGTTTATAGAAGACAGGAGCAGGTTCACTGAAGCACATCCAAAGACGGTCGTCGCCGCGGACACCGCGTGTGTCTTGAGTCGTGCACATGAGTGAACACGTACAGGGGCTGCAGCACACAAACACCACACTAGCCATTAAACTATATGCGTATAAACTATATACCACGTACACTAACGGCAGACCTCTCGGCTATGTGCTAGCGATGGCTGAGCATAGGCCCTTAACACAAACATAAACTCCCAGCGCCTTCCCCCCCGTTGAGCCCTGGTGACAGCTCGATCTTTGTGTTGACTCTAACAGCGATTCCGCTCTGGTTTTACTCGAGGCTTAACCCCTCTGCAAGGCATGCACGATGCTTTGCAGCGGTTCAAAGTTCCTCCAGTCCCCCTTGTATCAGGCTGCTAAACGTCCCCAACACCAGAGAGCTTCACGGGGTCGTTTCGGGGCGACTGTCCCAGCACACCCTTATTAACCTTCCAGAGGACACGGAACACACCGGGCTGAGGGGTACACTCGAGAGTACAGGCCCTCTAGTTCCTCTGAAAATTGATCTGTTTCTTTATAAGTGCCCCCCACAGTAATATGGTCTGTTCTTGTGTATGTTAGCCAAAGTTGCTTGGCGCTGAAACCTATCATTTCACCCCATGCTACTAGTGTCTCTTATGATGGCAGAGCTATAAATTGCACAATGGGCTTGTCGCTAACTTTTCCACACGAGGAACAAAGGAAATGGCCCCGTCACCAGAAACATATCATTCCCGTTTATTGGGTGTAAAAATATAGCCCGGAAATTGCAAATGATTGAGCTAATATAAAAGGGGCCCTGATGGGTTTTCTGCGTGCCTGTGTGGCTGAACTCTCTGGTGCGAGAGCCCTTCACATACGCAGCGTGTAGCACTGAGCCACGCTATAATAAGCCCGGTGGTGACACGATGGTGTTCAGCTGAACGGCTGCGCTCTTATTCTGAAGGGAGGCGGCACTGAGTGGCTCCAGATAAGAGAACATTGGAATAAATTTCTGTAGAGAGACAGGGGAGACAACAGAGTTATGTGTTGCTGTGCCGTCGCTCCTCCCAGATAGACTCATGTACGGCTTGCTATAGGTGGTTACCTTGGTTATAAATGTTGTGTTCATGTGTCTTTCTCTGGGCGGTGCGGAGGAAGATTCATTGTCTTTGTCTGTGTGATGCTGATACTATGAAACAGTGACATGCCTTATAATATATGACATGATATTAATAAGGTTTCCGAGTACCGATACAATCTGTATTGCGATCCTGTAAATATTTACATTCTGCAAGAATTGTGGCACGATATTTATATTTATTTTGCGGTATTTACCTTGGTTATAAATGTTTTGTTCATGTGTCTTTCTCTGGGTGGTGCGGAGGAAGATTCATTGTCTTTGTCTGTGTGATGCTGATACTATGAAACAGTGACATGCCTCATAATATATGACATGATATTATCAGGTTTCCGAGTACCGATACAATCTGTATTGCGATCCTGTAAATATTTAGATTCTGCAAGAATTGTGGCATGATATTTATATTTATTTTGCGGTATTTACCTTGGTTATAAATGTTGTGTTCATGTGTCTTTCTCTGGGCGGTGCGGAGGAAGATTCATTGTCTTTGTCTGTGTGATGCTGATACTATGAAACAGTGACATGCCTCATAATATATGACATGATATTATCAGGTTTCCGAGTACCGATACAATCTGTATTGCGATCCTGTAAATATTTAGATTCTGCAAGAATTGTGGCACGATATTTATATTTATTTTGCGGTATTTACCTTGGTTATAAATGTTGTGTTCATGTGTCTTTTTCTGGGCGGTGCGGAGGAAGATTCATTGTCTTTGTCTGTGTGATGCTGATACTATGAAACAGTGACATGCCTCATAATATATGACATGATATTATCAGGTTTCCGAGTACCGATACAATCTGTATTGCGATCCTGTAAATATTTAGATTCTGCAAGAATTGTGGCACGATATTTATATTTATTTTGCGGTATTTACCTTGGTTATAAATGTTGTGTTCATGTGTCTTTCTCTGGGCGGTGCGGAGGAAGATTCATTGTCTTTGTCTGTGTGATGCTGATACTATGAAACAGTGACATGCCTCATAATATATGACATGATATTATAAGGTTTCCGAGTACCGATACAATCTGTATTGCGATCCTGTAAATATTTAGATTCTGCAAGAATTGTGGCACGATATTTATATTTATTTTGCGGTATTTACCTTGGTTATAAATGTTGTATTCATGTGTCTTTCTCTGGGCGGTGCGGAGGAAGATTCATTGTCTTTGTCTGTGTGATGCTGATACTATGAAACAGTGACATGCCTCATAATATATGACATGATATTAATAAGGTTTCCGAGTACCGATACAATCTGTATTGCGATCCTGTAAATATTTACATTCTGCAAGAATTGTGGCACGATATTTATATTTATTTTGCGGTATTTATCTTTTGTGGGTTTAACATCGGGGTTCAGGTTCATTAGGTCCGTCGTGTCCACCATGGTATTTCTATGAAAGCCGGCAAACAGAATTGATCAGTGAATCATAAAGTTGAACACAATCTCCCATAAAGCGATACAGTCACTGTGACAACCCACACAATCCATATACAAATGTACCGTCACTATGAGAACCTACACAATCCCTATAAAGCTGAACAGTATGTTATATGCACTGTGCACTTCAATCTGTTATCCAGATGCATGTTGTAAGATATGCAGAGCCTAGCCTGGCCCGGTGAGTGTCTTGCTACGGATTTGTTCCTCTCCTCCTCCTTGTTTGTACAGCTTCCCTCCAAAATAAGCTGAACAGAGACGAGGAACAAAGTGCTGTCGCCATTAGGATGACTCAGGGTGTCACTGAGAGATCCATGTGTAGAGCCTGCGACAGAACAAGTCTGGGGGCGTGTTTGTGTGTGTGTTCCAGTGTGTGCCAGCACGCATACGTTTGCCTGCTACTTTGTGGATTACGGGTGTAGGAGAGAAAGGGAAGATTGCCACAGACACTGAATAAGTACCGTCTTCACATGCAAACGCTGGTGTTCAGTCAGGTGACCTTCGAACTCTGTTGTGTAGATCTGCTCCCAGCTCAGCGAGCGTCTGGAGAAGCAGCAGACCTCCAACCGCGGAGAGCTGGATAAAATCAAGGTAGTTCATCCTCCCCCCCCCCTTCAGCTCACTCTCCCCCTCTCCCCTTCTACCCTCCTGCCCACGTTCCCCCTCTCCCCCCCCCAGGCTCCCTCTCCTCCCTTCTCCGCCTCTACCACCTGCCTACGTTCTCCCTCTCACCTCTCCCGTCCCCCAATTCCTCCTTATCCCTCTGGTCCCTCCCAGTTTTTTCACCCCACATCCCTCTACCATCCTCTTTCGTCATTCCCCACCTTATGATCTACTCCCCCCCCCCCCCCATCCCCTCATTCTCACCCTCTCCATCCCCTCCATCAACACCTCTCACCCGTCTCTCTCCCCCCCCCCATGTTTCAGGCCAGGGTGGACGGCTGTGAGAAGTGCAGCGTTCTCTTCAACAAGGAGGGCCGCGTGCGCCTGGCCACGGGGCCCCTGGGCGCCATGGGGCCCGAGGAGAGCGAGGAGAAGGAGGGCCTGAAGAACCAGCTGAGGGAGATGGAGCTGGAGCTGGCCCAGACCAAGCTGCAGCTGGTGGAGGCTGAGTGCAAGATACAGGTGTGTTCAACAATGCACCAGGTTAGAGGGCTCCATGTACGATTCAGAGCATTCGTTCTATGAGGATTCTTTTCATATCCAAGCAAAATTTGTATAGGGACTGAAATATCCCTAAAGTAGTCGATATGGGGTCGAATCAAATCGGGACATCTAATAGAATCTCGTGGGGAATCAGTGGCGATACCCAGCCCTATACAGCCCAGAGAGGTTCAGATACCGGCACAGCGCTGCATGCACTGTAGATAGTTGATACAGGGACAGATACGTATGGCGGGAGATACGCGGGTTCAATTCGAGGAATTGTTGTTATTTCTTGCAGCCCAAGTTGAGGTTTATGTCTTTAGATGGATGTAATGGAAGGTATTAAATGTGGTTGTACTACTGTTGGACGGGGCTGACTAGCACCTGGTGGTAGGACTAGGCGGGAGGCCATGTTGGACGGGGCTGACTAGCACCTGGTGGTAGGACTAGGCGGGAGGCCATGTTGGACGGGGCTGACTAACACCTGGTGGTAGGACTAGGCGGGAGGCCATGTTGGACGGGGCTGACTAACACCTGGTGGCAGGACTAGGCAGGAGGCCATGTTGGACGGGGCTGACTAACACCTGGTGGTAGGACTAGGCGGGAGGCCATGTTGGACGGGGCTGACTAACACCTGGTGGTAGGACTAGGCGGGAGGCCATGTTGGACGGGGCTGACTAACACCTGGTGGCAGGACTAGGCAGGAGGCCATGTTGGACGGGGCTGACTAACACCTGGTGGTAGGACTAGGCAGGAGGCCATGTTGGACGGGGCTGACTAACACCTGGTGGTAGGACTAGGCGGGAGGCCATGTTTGACGGGGCTGACTAACACCTGGTGGTAGGACTAGGCAGGAGGCCATGTTGGACGGGGCTGACTAACACCTGGTGGTAGGACTAGGCGGGAGGCCATGTTGGACGGGGCTGACTAACACCAGCCCCGTCCAACGTGTCAGACGAATCCTGATAACACTGCCACATCCAATTTGCGCGCTGCGGGCGTATGGATGTGCGTCTCGGAGAACAATGCGCCGTGTTTTGACAGTGGGTCTGCAGCCAGCGTAATGGAGTCATAGCGGTGGGGCTGCTGCAGTGCCTGTGACAGGCCCATCAGTATGTGCAGCGGAGGTGGGGGGCCGCCGCCGCTATATGCTGACTGATCTGATGACAGGCGCCCCCCCTGTGTGGAGAGCCACATACACATCGCTGCCGTCTGCCAGTCCCTTCAGATATGTGTCGCTTATGCGCGCATGGCCTCACGTTACAACGCCGACCGTATGTAAGGGCCAATGGGGCAGGGCCACTTGAGGAGACGGATGAGGGCCAGTGGAAGGGGCGGACAGGAGCACACAATCAAAGGGCCACATGGGGTCTTTCTGCGCTTTCTATTGGTCGAGCACGCGATTTTACCGCTTTTAATGTCCAAGATATATAATCAGTATTAATATTGATATGCATGGTATAATATATGAAAGCATTGTTAAAAGGTAAATCCTTTTACCCAATTTCTATAAGAGCCATTTAGTGCCACTTGTCGTTTACTGCCATTTCTTGCTATATAAAATATTAAACTGTATAGTTAAAATACTGTATTGTGCTTTTTACTACGCTTTATAAAATGGTCAGCAATATAGTTGCTATCAGGTATATCGGTGCTGGATGCTTTTGGACGGATCGTACCATTTGATTTCACTCAGGCTAATGTTAACGTTCCTCATGTCTTCCCTTCCTCCTACTCATCTCCCTCTTTCCCTTCTTCCCTCTCTCCTCCTCCCTCTCCTCTCTCCCTCCTCCTCCCCTCCCCTCCCCCTGGCCTCCTGTCCCAGGACCTGGAGCACCACCTGGGTCTGGCCATGAATGAAGTGCAGGCCGCCAAGAAGACCTGGTTCAACCGGACCCTCAGCTCCATCAAGACGGTGACGGGCACCCAGGGGGGCAAGGAGAACACCTAACTGACCACCACCACCGCTGCTATCAGCAACGTCTGGACCCTCTAACCACCAGGCCCCCCCCCCCCCCCCAGCGCCCCGCTGAAAGGATTTCAACATAACTTGACTGCTACCCCCCAGGATGATCTGGGGATTTAAAAAACAAACTGTGTTAACACTACACCCCCTCCAATCCTCCTAATCCTCGTAAGCAGGCTGTATCTCCCCCCCCCCCCAGTAAGTCCATTATCCCAGCAGCCCCCGCTCACCGTGGGTTTAGGGTGTGTTTTGTTGGCGCTGCGCTTCCAGATCTCCGGTGGACAAGAGGCTGGCTGTGGAGAGAGAGAAGAGGCTTCTGTTGATTTTAATCTTTGTACTACTGATATTTAAACGCTGTGGGGGCTGGACACGGGCCGGGCGCATGCGTCACCACTCCCTGCTTTATGTTCAACTCCCCGGCACAAGCAAGCGTTAGTCCCCCCCCGTTTGACAGAGAGGAAGGGGTCTTTAGGTACAGCGCTGACATGAGATGAGACGCCTTTTTCTGAACGGAGCTTTTTTTTTTTTTTCCTCACATTTACGTTTAACAAAGTGTCACGTTTTTTTTAATGTATGTATAAGAATGTGCTGTTAGAAGAAGAAAAACACGGATATGTGCGTGGATTGGTGTTCCATTAATGTTGATTGTCGGGATTGTGTATTTGCTTGAGTGTACATGTGTGAGTGTGTGTGTGAAAATGTGTGTGTATGTATGAGATTGGACTTGGAAGATGTGCTTCAGTGACTGACTGAACAGCCATGGATGAGTATGGCGTGTAAATATGAACATAGCAGAGGGACAGAATACAAAGAAAGCACTCATTTAGCCTGCGCGCGTGTGCATGCTTGTAAAAGGAACGTTTTAGATTTTTTTCTAATTGTCTGGGTTGCGCTGATTAACCTGTGTGTATATGAGTGATGCTGGTGGCAGCGGGGAGGCGTATAGCAGAAGACAATGACCATGTGATGCACAGTGTGCCAGAGGGAGAGCAGTCTTGCCCATCTCCCGTGGTAGTAAATGACTTTATTAAATCTAAATTCTCTAACGTTAAAAATGCATGAGGGTTTATTGTCAGCAGCTCCCGGACATAAATATCTTGGATAAGTGGAAACTTCATGAGAACCTGGCTAACTGAATCCCCTCCTAGAATGAATATATATATATATATATATATATATATATATATATATATCTCCCCCCCCCCCACACACACACACACACACAACCTAGCCGCGGCACAAGGACCAGTGAGTGTTTGAAACCCTATCTGTCACTAAAGACAAGGGTCAGACTGCTTGATATACGGGAATACGCTCACACATACACAAACATGTGCACACACACATGCATGAACACACACACACACAAACACAGGTACTGGTAATTCCATCTGGCTATTTGGGAGACAAGTTTAAACCACTCACCCTACATCACTATTCCAGCTCTCATGTCTCCAGCTGCTCACTGACCCCCCTCCCCTCGACCTTTGACCTTGACAGAGGAGGTCATGTTTGGAGGCTGTGCTTCGCTAGGTTAGCAGACATATTGTGTTAGCACGGTGTCATGAGTTTGCCTTTACCATGATTTTAGAATAGACTCAGACACACATCCATATACGTTGAATACTTCTATTAAAAGCACAGCAACAACTAAAACGTGCGTTCTTCCAAGAGCCCTCACCCGATCAAAAGCACATTTCATGATCCATGTCCACTGCCTTCCTGGACCTCAGTCCTACACTGAGTGGGTCGATGACCAGCGTTCTGATTGGTTCGTCTGGCTTAGAGGGTTGCCGGGCAGGGTCACCAGGGGCCGCACAGGAGTTCGGACCAGGGTCACAGTGAAGCCAATCCCGGGTGGAATAGGGGTGGTTGACTGTGTGTGTGTTTGTATGTTATTGTGCTCCTTTTTGTCTTTAGGACGGAAAGTGCAAAGCTTGATGCTTCTAAATCATTATCACTCATCCCGTTAAGACTTTTCTGTCAACGCTGAGACGTTAAGGAAGGATTTAGTGTGTCTGACAACGTGAAGAGAACTGGTGAATCGTGAGCTGAATGTAGTTTGAAGGTGGAGCGATCAGTGGGTGTGAAACACACCCATGATGCTACGGGGAAAGGCCAAATAACAACAAAGGGGTTCAGTCCTCTAACCACTGAGTTGTAAATAACATATAAACCATAAGTGAATAAATCTGGGGGTTTGTTTCATGTTTTTTCTATTTTATAACTAACGTTGCCTACTTGTACCTTACCTACCTGCTGTGATACAGTTGACTTCACTATGTTTTTACTTGTTTCCTTTATTTCGCTCCGAGCTTGAAAGTCAAACTGCTGTTTGTTAATTTGTTACTGACATGCCCAAAACGTAGCTTTGTCATTGGATGACAACAAGGAACATTATCAGCGTGTGGACATTGTAATAGTGTAGGGTGCATTGTGTATACTTCATGACTTTCATCATAAAGATCTGAACACGGAGAGATTGTATCTGACTCACACGTTATTCAACATATATATATGTATACACACATGCATACACCATTTATGTACATACAGTATATATTTACATATACACATATATATATATATACACATATGTATACATATATTTATCCATACACACATATATATGAATATAAAATATACATAAATATATATACATATGTGTATATGCATGTATGTATATATAATGTGTGTATATTTATATATATATTGATTGAGAATGAGTCCATTTTTTTTAATTTGTTGAAATACATACTTAAATCAATATGCATGCATGCATCCATTGCTATATAGGCAGATATCTAAAATTCATCAAATAATCAGGTCAAATTGTTTTCTATGACCTTCACCATATTCTTGTTCAACATGTTCCTAGGAACCTCTGTGCTGATACACAGATCTGTGTGTGTGTGTTTGTATTATATATATAAATATTTGTGTGTATGTGTGACATCCACTTACTCACTCGCAGTATATCCATGGGGTCACAACGAGATTCTCTGTGGTAACCAGGATCAACAAACAGCGGTTAGCTAATCCGGCTCAGGTCCCTGTTGCATTCCACTGGGCCAATAAAGTTATTCCAAAGGATATGGAGCATCAGGGGGGACTGTGACCTCAGTAGAGGTACTGATCGAGGTTCCTTTCAACCCTTTCTCTTCATTGTCGTCATCATCATCGGAGAAAAAGGGAGAGAGACAGAGCCAGCGAGAGAGAGAGAGTAATACAGAGAAAGGAGCAATGGAGGAATGAGAAGCAGTAGAGATGACTCCCTCCAAAGTTGCCCCCGTTTTTCTACTGTTGATCCAAGACAGAAATTAAATATTTGGTGAGGATTGGGGAAGGGAAGAATATGGTCCTGTATTACCCTCAACCAGATATCAACAGATCTCTAGTGTTTACCAGTTGTAGAACCAGAAGTATCTTGAAACTTTTTTGTACTTTTCTGTTTGAAAGCTATTGTCTTTATAAAAGTAATCTACTTGCCATGGTAGGACTTGAACCAGGGTCTCTAGTGGTCGACGGTCTTAACCGGTAGCTCTCTCTACTCATCCACCAAGTCATCATAAAGTATATGGTTGGAGGTGGGATTTGACACTATACACAACATTGTTATGTATAAAAAAACTCTTTAATGTCCATGCTGATAGTGATCTTTCCACTGTGCCACAGAGCTGGAGATTAGGTGATGACTGGAAGTAATACTTTACATTATAGTCACACAATGATTTTTTGTTTAAAAAACAACCATCATCAGTAGGACTTGAACCCTGGTATCCAGCACTTTAATCAGCAGGTCTTACCACTGAACCACTTAGACTCTAACAAAACAATGCAGGAATTTATATTTAAATTTCAAAGACTTCTGTTTCACCTGTTTCCTGGGGACATGTTGAACCAAAATAGTTTGTAGAAACTATTTGATTTGATTTTTTTTTCTTGATTGCACCATGAAGACTTCAAGCCTGTCGGCGCTCAATTGCCTTACCGTAAAAGACAATGTAGATGCGCAACTTCACTTTTTTTAAGTGTAGATAGCATGACAGCAGCTCCTACGGTGTGAGTGGGGGCCGAGCTCAGCGCGCTTTATTACTCTGTCTGTGTATTCAGGTTGCGGTCAGATTTAAAAGAGCTTTGTATGATTATATACGAGGGTATATTATTTAAAAAATGTCCACGTACAAGCGAAATAGCGAGTAATTTCAGCGAAGGTGTGGCGTGAGCGCGCGTGAAGGTCGTTTGAGTGACACTCAGGCTCAGCGCGTGAGAGTTGGCAGCCCTGCCTGAGCGACGAGTGTATGTGTGTGTGTGTGTGTGTGTGTGTGTGTGTGTGTGTGTGTGTGTGTGTGTGTGTGTGTGTGTGTGTGTGTGTGTGTGTGTGTGTGTGTGTGTGTGTGTGTGTGTGTCCGAGGCAACATTGTTATATCATTTGGAGCGTTTACAACTCCAATAAAATGAACACCTCGGGCGATGACTGAAATGGAGATGTTGGAAACCCGTTACACGTCGGGACCTGGCGGTAACGAGCACCAGCATTACGCAATCCATGAGTTCTGACTTCCACGCCAACCCTGTTTCTTCTGGCGCTCCCCTCCGCCGCTATAAATACAACCAGCAGACAGCTACACACTCGGGGGGGGGGGGGGGGCATTTGCTTGCGTGGCAAGGAAATGCTGACGTGAGGATGTTATTTAGTCAGCGGGCGGCCTTGCGGGTCACCGATATGAGGTCCAGGGTGAACCTGAGCTCAGAGAGACCCCCTCCCTCCTCCTGTCCTTGTGAATGTGCATCATACACACCGTTTTTTGTGTCTGTCATTAGTCACTGGCTCAATATAGAACTGACAGCATTTTTGAGCAATAGCAAATGCAAATACTGTCAGTACTATGCTGGGTCCACATATGAATTAAGCTATGATATGACGAGTCATATACCCGTGAGGTTACAGGAGTTCAAATCAGGAGTCTCACTTAGTGCATACATTTATCCTCACATTAACACAGATGGTGTGCATGAGGCTCCATTATATCTGGCTTTGCATGTCTACGGTGCCAGAATGCACTGCCACTTTTTTCTACTGTAGGCCCACTTAGCTGTGAATCGGTCCAAGCTTTGTTCGACGTGTTTTAGTCTGCAGTGTCAGTGCTAATTAGCAGCTCTTTAAGGGAAAGTGATGTATGCTGCTGGTATTACATTATGGGGAGGGTGTCTGCTTTCATGGCCTATCTGGTTTATACCGTTTAGTTCCTGCTAGGAGCAAACTCAGCTGCCCCCGCCTGGTCTTAGTGACAGTTGTGCTGCGGAGATGATATTCCAGCCATGGTGCTGATGTATGAGACCCCTGATAACCCGGAGGGGAGGCTTTAGGTTGGTTTGTGGGGAGATTGAGAGGGATCATGTGGTTGAGTTATGGCTGCGGACATGGGTTTGCGTTATAGGATGTTGTGGTCGGATTGTGTGAATGATGTTACCGTTTAACAGGTGGTGTTTGAGACGTAGTAGTCAGTCAACCTGTATCGTAGTTAAATTTATAGTTTATTTGTTTTCATTTTTCTTAATCTACCTTTCCACTCTCAAGTCCCATGATTCATTCAGTGGCTATGCGAATGTTTCTGCAAATGTTAACAACCATTTGGACCAATTGAGTAAATACTTGTAGTCACACCAATATGTACATTCATGTGCAATATATATTTTTTGTCATCTTACAAAATAAGTGTAGTTATTGGTTGTAAAGGGAGAAAAGGGAATCCAACCTTATTTACATAATCACAATGTAAGTGTACGTAGGCCAACATAAATCACACATTTAATTCCGAGCCAACGTCTCTACAATCTGCTTCCTGGCTGGTTCTCTCGGATATAGAGAACAGAGTCTCTTCAGAGTGGCTTTGTCAGGCTGGATACAGTAACGCTGATCCCGACCGATCCAGGGAGCAGATTGGACAGGAATAGGAGATAGTGAGGCGATCGAGTTCCGTTTACCTTCATCACAGCCACTGCCACCAAAGGCTACACTGTCAATTATTAAGTCTTAAGTTGTGTTGGTGTTTTTATTCTGTTTTGATTCTGATGCTCCTCATCAAAAGGATTCAATATGAACCAAAGCATGCTTTCATTTCAAACGGTAATCTCACACTGGTGTAGAAATTAGAATTAGACATGGGACTGCGTCGTACATGGAGATAGATATATATGTATATATATATATATATATATATATATATATATATATATATATATATATATATATATATAGCTAAAGCAAACAACAGATCACGTGTAAAGTGAGAGCTGTACAAGTATGTGACGGCTTCCATAAGTGGACGGACGGATTGGAAGCGAACTGATGAGATTGGCGGAGCGGGACTAATTTGTTAGGAGCAACTGTCATCGCCCTCCCCCTCCCTCCCTCCCCTCCCCTCCCCCTTCCCTTTTCTCGACGTCTCTCCTCTCCACACTTTCTCCCTCGCCTTCCTGCGTTTCTCCCGGTCGCTTCCAGGACCTGCGAGATGACACGCACACATGCTGCAGCGGTCCTGGCAGGCGGATGATAGGCCGGCGAGCTCAGTGGGCTGGTGTTGACTGTTGGAGATGTCACATGATACTCTGAGTCGACCAGAAGCAGCGCTGACCCCGATAAAAGTGACTGACACGCCACCCAGCTAAACCATTTGCTTCTCCAGGCCTATTTGGGTTTGTTTGGCACCCCAATAGAATTGGGTATAGAACGAATATGAATAACATTTTTATTCTCCTTCTGTTTTCATGTGTTATGTTTGATTTTCCAGTGATTTTCCACTGATCTGAAAAGAGGAAGAGTGCGTTGTGGGTCTTCTGATTCAGTTAGAGGTTAGGGTGGCAATCTCGAAGATCTTTTTCGTTCTCCTTGAAGGTTACTTTTGGTGAATGAAACCATTTCACAACAATGCAAACTAGTGAGAGGAAGTGTGCCCCCAACCACCACCACTGAGAGATGGAAACCGCTCGGCTGATTGCGCGGCCTGTGATTTGAATGCATTGCGAGAATGTCGCCCGCGACCCCCAGATTGTAACGTTCATAACACTGAAAATGCGAGAGCTTTGATCGGTGAGCCGCAGGCGGAACCCCCATTGTATTACCTCGTTCGGCAGCAGGTAGTTACCTGAAGTTACTTTTATTAAAATGAACATTATTTCAGATCTTAGAGATCGCCACTTTGAAACCAAATGAAACTTTGTTTGAACAAAGTCATTCTCAGGAGAAAGATATCAACCCTCCTTTCCTTGTTTTATTTGACACTTGGTCAAGCAGAGCGATAAAGCCAATAACTGTGACCAACCATTAAGCAATTCCACCGTGAATTATTTTTAATAATAATAAATATTACAGATAGTTAAAATGACCATTCTCAAATATTGTCATCTGCCTCTTAGCCAGTGCAGTTTTAATAATAACGATGTCTCTGTATTCTGTCATGACATACAGTACCGCTATCCGAATTAAATAACTTCATGGATATTCATATCATTGATCATTTTTAAGTCCAATATCGTATATGAATGAGCACAGGAAAACCTGACTCTGGTTGAAACTCATTTTGAGTAAAATCAAAATAAATAACTTTATTTATATACAAACAAAATGAAACACAGAAATCCAAAGCACTCTTAAGACATCACTTGGGAAAACAGTCAAAGTAAAAAATAAA
>NC_136937.1:14254147-14278514 GCF_949987615.1 Pollachius pollachius | reverse complement strand
AAATCACCTTTCATGCATAAGTGCAGGTCAATGGAAAAATAATTAAGCTAATTAAAACTAAGTTAAATAACAGAACAGGGTTTTAAAAATAAATATAAATAAATTAGCACGTTTTAAATGACAAGGTTGTTTGTGCTCTTCAGTTCCTCACACAATGCAGGGCTTTTGTTAACAGTGCAATTATGGGATGAGGAGAACTAGGCCCTCACATGGTGTAACCCTAACTTCCATTAGTACAAAGACAACAACATGCAACAAGTCTCCTACTTTTGCATTTAGCAGAGGCTTTTGTCCAAAGCGACTTACAACGGTTAATACACACATTGACACACCGACGGCAGAGTCAACCATGCAAGGCCAGCTCGTTAGGAGCAGTTAGGGTGAGGCGTCTTGCTCAGGGACACACCAACACTCAGGTAGGAGGAGATGGGGATCGAACTAGCAACCTCCCGGTTACAAGTCAACCTCGCTAATTAAAAAGCTGCCCGATTGGAATTGCAAAAGGCCAGCATGTCAATACAAACAAAGACATCATCCATCTTCTCCAAAGCATTTTAATAACACTTTGCCTGAATGCTATTCAACACGCGATAATACCAGCGTCACACAGGTGTCATGAGGTATATGTCAGCCATGCTCTATTGTTGTCTCTTCTGTTAATACACAAAACCCAAAGAACACACATTCACATTAACATGCTGACAAACGTGTAAACACACTCAACCTATACTCCACACACACACACACACACACACACACACACACACACACACACACACACAGCGTGTGGAGGACATCTCCATTGTTGAGCATGACAGATTAGGCCAGCTGTAAACACAGCCTCTGTTTCCTCTTTGGACAAACATTCTATTGAGTGTTCTTACATTTATTTCATTTCGAAATCCTCCAATACATCCATCAACAAGACCACCTATCCATCTATATTTATCAATGTATCTCTCTATCTATCCATCTGTCTGTATATCTGTCTGTTGTCTGTATATCTATCTACTGTACATATCTACTGTATATCTCTATCTATCTATCTATCTATCTATCTATCTATCTATCTATCTATCTATCTATCTATCTATCTATCTATCTATCTATCTATCTATCTGTCCACCTATCTATCTATCACTCTATCTGTCTATCTATCTCTCTATCTTTATATCTCTCTATATCTTTATCGCTATATCTCTCTCTCTATATATCTATCTCTCTCTCTCTCTCTCTCTCTTTCTCTCTCTCTCTCTCTCTCTCTCTCTCTCTCTCTATCTATCTTTCTCTCTCTCTCTCTCTCTCTCTCTCTCTCTCTCTCTCTCTCTCTCTCTCTCTCTCTCTCTCTCTATCTATCTATCTATCTATCTATCTATCTATCTATCTATCTATCTGTCTGCATCCAGTATTGTAGTACTGTATTCAGTCTCAAGGACAGGACTGACATTCATCTATATAACAGCTGTATAACAGCATCCTTGGCAAGAGAAGCGGTGCTCTACTTAAATATAATAATTCAAAATGTCCCATTATAGCATTATAAATTCCTCTCAACATTTGACAGAGCAATTAACATCTTCGAGACCGGAGAGTGGGCTACGAATTGCATCGCTACAATTATTGATTCCCTCCCATTTGCCAACCACTTGTTTTTATAAATCACTGCTAATTCGAACACTTTTCTTTTCCAGAAAACTTCTGCCAATCTGTTGAACAAGCATTTCTGTAACAGGCGGCAACAACACTAATGAAAGAAACTCTTCTGTTTTTCAACACCTTGGCATTCATCAGGCTTTCAATTATCATTGTGTTATCAAATATTTCCCATTGTGCAACTTTACCCCCAAGCCGTAGCCCATAGAGCAAATCCACATGGGCTGACTGATACCGGCTGTGTCTAATGTAGGAGCTGCTGCTTTCACAGCTTTGCGTCATGTAGCCCGTGGGTTTGGTTCATCTACAGCCTAAACACAACCTGAATAAGATTGGGAGTGTTTCAGATGTGTGTCTGTGTTAATATATATATATGTGTGTGTGTGTATGCATGAATGTGTGTGTGTGTGTGTGTGTGTGTGTGTGTGTGTGTGTGTGTGTGTGTGTGTGTGTGTGTGTGTGAGTGTGTGTGTGTGTGTGTGTGTGTGTGTGTGTGTGTGTGTGTGTGTGTTCAGACTATTCATTCAGCTCGTACTCTCTCATACCAAATCAGTTTTCCACAACCATGGATTGGTGACTGAAACATAGCCGACCAGGTGGGCTATAATGGGATCCTTAATTGTCGCTGCACTCTGCCTCCTACAGCTGTAGAGGTCAGAGGGTGGGGGTCACAGATCAGTGACCTTTAACCTTCCTTGTGGGATTCACTGCACTGCTGAATGACACTGCGGTAGCTGACCTGGTGCTATGGGACTTCCAGCTGAAGGGCAGTCCTTGATACCCTGTCTGGGCTGCCATTCGTCTCACAGAGACACAGAATTGATTTACTGAGTAAAGAACCACCTACTGGTCAGGAAGAGGTCTGGATTGACACCAAAGCATGACCAATCACAGAGCATATGCTGGGAACAGTACATCGAGAAAATAGAACCATGGGGGAAACAAAATGGATTTATTGGGATGCACCGATTTATCGGATGTACATCGATATCGCCCGATATTCACGGTGTTGACCGCCATCGGCCTATTGGGAATTAAGAGGGTATTCACAGATGGCAGTGGGCAATGTTTATCTGTTGTGTCACATAAATGTCGCGCTGGCCAAATGTTGTGTTGGTTATTTGCGGTCTGACTAGCAGTTTGTGAGAGTATCCAACAGTTGGTAGGGTACTATATCACCACACATAACAGCCGCGGGCAGGACAGGACCCTGGCATGATGATGTTAGCTGGCAGGTGCCGCACGCACATGTGGTTTGTTTACAAATGAAAGTGAAAGAAAATGTCAGGTTGAGTATTCACTGTCTGGGAGAAAGAACTGCGACATGCAGTTTATAAGACATGTTCCAGTGACGTTCCAAGATGACTACAACAAAGAATTTTAACACACCAAATCTCATCAGCTATTATAACAGCAGATAGGGAGATGTGCAAGTTCATCACGTTAGAGGACCAACCTTTTTCCGCTAACTCAGAATTAGCTAACAAAAAATTAAATTTGTGAGACAGACAAGCAAGGATCACAGAATATAAAACATACAAAAATCAACAAACTAAGCAATTGCGGAAACCATTGCTGTAAATGCTTAAATAACCGTACAAGGATTCTTGATAATGTGCCACTATTTTCTAGCGACGCGAACAGGCAAAGCCCACATTACTGTCGGCTGTATTATTAATGTTGTGACTTTGACGTGTCAGACAAGACAGGCTACAGTGTTAACGGGATTGAGAACCTAATGGTTTCATTGCAAAATAAAAATAAACTGGATTGTTTCTTTTTTGAATTTGCAGCCGCAATAAAACTATTCCTTGCGACTGTGCTTGTCCTTTACCATCAAAGTGTTTGTCATTCAATTGGCAAATGATTGCACTTCGGTTCGTGTTAAAATAAAACATTAAAATAAGTTGAAAGTACACGATATATCCAGAGAAGTAAAAATAGGACAAATACACAGTGTCAGAAAAAGGTCAAACTCAATTTAATAATCTGTCTGGCAGATTGAAACAAAATCTGTTCCAATTTAACGCCCTGTTGGGTTCATGGAAGGAAAACCTCCGATTTTTAATCGGCTGTAGCATGTGATTATTTTCTACACGCAAAAGAGGTGAGTGTGAGTAAGCAGGATATAATCAGCGGGCATTAGACACGATTCAGAGCCCCATGATCCGCTAGTTGCACTGATAACTTTACCACACTTCTTTTCCTGTTTGAAAGCCCGACAAGACAAGTCAGCTCATCAGAGGCATCGGCTGCTGACGTGATCCACCAAACATCGGAATCGGCCATCGCTATCAGCTCTGTTTATATTTAAACATCATTATCAGCCCATCATTTCCCAATCTGTGCATTTAAATACGACTTGCAACAATTACGCAGCGGTCTAGTGGTAAAATGTTACACAACACTTCAGACTGAATAAACCTAAGGTCACAAATAATATAATAAACCTAGTTAATCCATGTCACCCTGGAGCAACGTCTTAATTTCTGTGAGTGACAATGCAGACAGCCAATCAAGAATCTTGTCTTGAGTTGCTTCAACGGGCTGTACAACTTCTCTGTATCAGACGATCAGGACTGATCGATCAAAGAGGCTGAGACTAATCTGCCACTAACAGAATGATGGCCGTGATAATAGATCTGGTCTGTAGTCTGGTAGAAAGGGAAGAGGCTGGCTGCCACTCCGTCGATGGATGAGCGTATCTGCTGCTCCGAGTACGTCTGGACCTAAGGGGCATTAATAGCCGTATAGGCGTCAACGCCTCTCACTTAGATCAACAGCTAAGGAAACAGGATCGATCAAGATAGATAGATATAGACATGTAGATAAACACCAGATCTACAGATGCTTAAGAGACTTCCATTGACTTCAGACTTGTGTCAGCGTTGACCAGAAACCACACAGGAAGTGAGGGTCGATGTACGCATACCCAGGAACACAAGATCCAAGGGAACGCATATGCATACTTTGCAAAAACCCACAGGTAGTTAGCATGCTTCTGGGCACATTGCTTCATTCATTATTGGCTGGCTGCGGTTAAATTGCCAATAAATATGATTGCATCTTGCTCAAGGGTGTCTACAGGTTGTATGTAGACATTGAGGATTGAACCCATTGCTTTTCGGCTGGGAGTGGCTCACCCAGGCAAGGAATATATATAGCCCCCTAGATAGATGTACATAAAGATGTGAACAGATGGACGGACGGACAGATGGACCCAGGCGAAGCCCCTGGTCTGACTAGAGGACTCGTAACCTTGCAGCTACTTTAAACCAAGCTGAACTAACCTGCACCTCGCATCCTCCGTAACCCTCCCTCCTCCCCTCCCCCTTTCTGGTGTAAACATGTTGGTCCTTTCATCTTCCAACCTCCCCCTTCACCCTCTCTAACACACACACACACGCGCGCACACACACACACACACACACACACAGACACACAAACACACACACACACACACACATGTAATGCTCCATCTCATGGGACTCTACACACCCAAACTCCACAACATCACCATCATCACCATCATCACCATCACCACCAACACTGACCCCCCTTCTGTACCACTTCAAAGCGGGGCGGAGCAAGGAAGACGGGATGGAGGATTGAAGGTGGATATTGGTGGAAGAGGAGAGAGAGAGAGACAGAGAGATGTAGAGAACAGAAGAGAGAGGGACAGTAAGAGACATAAAGAGAGAGAGGAAGAGCGAGAGAGAGAGAGCGAGAGAGAGAGAACGAAAGGGAGTTGAACAGATAGAGATAGAGAGAGAGAAACATCAGAAAGAGAATAGGTCAAGACATGCCTAAACGCGTCAAAGCATTCCTGATTCGATTATTAATACAACTACTGAAAATAGCCCCAATCATAAAGGCAAAGCATAGATCAAACCAAAAATCCTTGCATTTCTACATTGAGCTGATTTTACAAGTGTTAATAATCTTCCTTCATGTTTGATATGAAGGTCATATGTAGGGCATTGATTATTTTTCGTAAGAATAACATGACATTTTGCCAATGCTGTTTTTATATTTTACCACTTCTAATACTTTATTTCAAAATTACTTTGTTGTTGTTGTTGTTGAGGGTGTTGTTGGCTCCCAGCTAAAGGCGGGCTCTTTGTCCTGGTGAGTGTGACACCTGTTGCCCTCCAGGCCATGGGTTGTGTTCCAGGGTCTCCCACCAGCTGTTGATCGGACGCAGCGCTAAAGAAACCTCTATTTCGTCCTCATCGAAGCATATAAACATATCTCTCAAAAGCCTGCACTGTTGTCAGGACATCAAACCAGCTGTCGGGAATCAGGTGAAAGTGCATGGGCACCTAAACACCCAACACCGGAGATGGACGAGTCCTCGTGCCTTCTTAGTCAGCGTATGTGTGCTTGCATCACACAAGTAGATAGGACTCCTCATCTGAATTGATTCACAGTGTAACAGTAGAATAAAGGTCAGCTGGTGCAATGATATAGTTCCTAGCAATGGATTCATGTTTGCAACACTTCTGGTCTTTTCTCCTCCCCTCCTCTCCTCCTCTCCTCCCCTCCTCTCCTCCTCTCCTCCCCTCTCCCCTCCCAACCTCTCCTCTTCTCTCGTCTCCTCTCGTCTCCTCTCCTCTCCTCCTCTCTCCTCTCCTCTCCTCCTCTCTCCTCTCCTCCTCTCTCCTCTCCTCCTCTCTTCTCTCCTCTCCTCTCTCCTCGCCTCTCCTCCTCTCTCCTCTCTTCTCTCCTCTCCTCTCCTCCTCTCTCCTCTCCTCCTCTCTTCTCGCCTCTCCTCCTCCCCTCCTCTCCTCTCTGCTCCTCCCCTCCTCTCCTCATATGAGTCTCTGAGTTGAAGTACTGTGTGTTAAAATGGTTTGTAATGAATGCTCAGAGCAAGTGTGCGTTTGAATGAGTTTGTGTGTTTTGGCATGCAGTGCACGTGTGCGTTTGTGTGTGTTTGTGTGTGTTTAACTGGGTTAGCCATTAGAGACAATGCAAATCATGTGGAAACAACCCTAAATTTGTAAGAGACTGACACTGATCAGCTCTGTAACACACACACACAACAACACACACGTACACACACGCAAACACACAAACACACACACACACACACACACACACACACACACAAACACACACACTAATAGTCAGACAGTGCAATACAGATTCACATATAGAACCCGTCTCCCTAATGATGTCTTAGTCTGTGTATCCAGAGCACTTTGATGAGAATGAGTGGTGGATATTTACATCTCTGTGACTAATCCACCTCCGCCGCGTCCTGGCCCTTTAACCGGCACGCTGTATTGGGCTGTCTGGTGCTTTTGGGTTTAAAGGTGTTAATTGCGATTTCAGCTGTCTATTCCTCCTGAGGCTGACAGGGTGGGTTTATGCGTGTGTACACACACACACACACACACGAATACAGAACAAACGCATACACACACACACACGCATACACACACACACAAGCATACACATACACACACACACACACACACACACACACACACACACACACACACATTGAAGGCGTATGTGTGTATTACAGTATTATTTATGTTATTATGTTATTATCTTAATGGTTGATATTTTTTTTACGATTTTTGGGGGGTTTTTTGCTCAATGTCAAATTGGCGTACCACTTTTCATTTAGAAAGTAGGGCTCTTAAAGGCACTTTATTCAAAATAACCATGGCTGGTCGTTGGTGAAAGAGAGAGAGAGAGAGAGAGAGAGAGAGAGAGAGAGAGAAAAAGAAAGAAAAAGAGCGAGAGAGAGAGCGAGAGAGAGCGAGAGAGAGAAAGAGAGAGAGGGGGGGGGGGAGAGCGCAAGAGGCAGAGAGAGAGAGTACTTCTAGGGACAGACGGTTTATATTTGGAGGTGTGTTTTGAAGCCAGTCTGGTGTTTGATTGACAGACTGAGCCGGGGTCCGGGATCAGGGCAGGTTAATCCCCCCATCAACAGCTAAGCATGTGTGTCCATGTGTGTGTTTGTGACTATTTTCGTATAATTTGTGCGTGTGTGTGTGTTGCATATAATGACACAAAGCCTTTTATTTGAATGGGTATATAAATAAACAAAGGGCTTGCCTAATAGCTTCTCTTTGGCAGCTTAGTGGAGATATCTCTGGGTTTGAATGCCAGGCAGAAAGTGTGATTAATGTGAGCAAGGGAAACCGAAATAGCGGACTTGTCAAAAACAATGCTCGCCGCTGTAATGCGTGTGTGTGTACTTTGTTAGAATGTATTGTGGAGTGTGTCTGTGTGTATATTTGTGTGTGCTTGTGTGTGTGTGTGTGTGTGTGTGTGTGTGTGTGTGTGTGTGTGTGTGTGTGTGAGTTTTTCTGTGGAACCCATATTGTGTGTGCATTTTGGAGCTAGCTGAGGCTGATCGGAATATTCGGGGTAAAAATTCACTGGAGCTGTGGCTGATGACACACACATACACACACACACACAGACACACACACACACACACACACTCAAAGTAGTCACTTTCACACCTTTCTCGCTAGCTCTCTCTTCCTCTCTCTCTCTCTCTCTCACAGGCTGTTTCATGTCTAACTGCCACATTTCAATTTGAACCATCTATATTTTTGCTTGGTTCCCCCTTCTACCATCTCCTCCCCTCCTCCTCTTCTCTCCTCCTCCTCCTCCCTCCTCCTCTTCTCTCCACCTCCTCCTCCCTCCTCCTCCTCTCTCCTCATCCCCCCTCTCCTCCTCCTCTTCTCTCCACATCCTCCCTCCTCCTCCTCTTCTCTCCTCATTATCCCTCCTCTTCCTCCTCTTCCCTCCTCATCCTTCCTCCTCCTCCTCTTTTCTCCTCCTCTTCCTCCTTCTACTCTTCCTCCTCCGTATTTGAATTGAAAGCTCCTCTTCTTCAACTCAACATGTCAGGGACATGATTTATTTGTCTTGGACGTTTTTTGTGTCTTCGTTCTTTGTCCTCAAGTCTTTCTAGAACTGTATTTTCCTCCCTGTCATCGATATCTCTAACATCTCATGCGAGAGTTGTTGCCTGCGTTTCGCTCGCTGCTCATGTCTATGCTCTGGCCTGTCTCTCTCTCTCTTGAGGCTCCTATCTGTCTGGCTCTGTCTGTCTCTGGGTGAACACACTGTGTGTGTGGATCAGACCCCGAGCAGGCATCTTAGCCCGGGTTGATATTCCCCAACCTGAGGGATAGGTTTCCATGCACCATGCGTTGTAATGACACTCATAGACACTCATGTGTGAACATGCATACACACACACAGCTGTACAGTAATCAACTTGTAATTGACACGTTATATAAAACTGTGAAGGAAAATTTGTAATTTAGTCATGTGTTTGTTTAGCATATTTGCACAGTGTTGAACATTATAATAGCCTATCAACATATCGCCATCTGGGACAGACATAATTTGATTTTTTGATCCGTTTAAATATAATTGTTGCATATTTTTTGTTAAATGACGATTTTATTATAATTGTTATTATAATTATTATTATTGTTATTCACAGAAGTTGTAGTAGTCTTATTCGTTGAAGTAGTAGTAATAGTCATAGTAATATCGCAAGATGTTGTACATTGTTACTATGAAAAAACATATATATATAAGTTAACCACATATTTTCAATCTCCCAGTGCTAGTGAAACCATTTAGTCTGTCGTTGTCCTGACGACAATGCCTATCTCCTCTCCACCAATCGAACGACGGATGGTTAAAGTGGAAGCCAGCTGTCGTCTTGGTCGTCTCATCTTCTTCTGTGTGGTCTCAGCTCAGCTGTGGGACTGCAGTAGTGACTCACGCACACACACACACGCACACACACAAACTCACACACACTCACACGCACACACACAAACTCACACACACTCACACATTCTGTCACATACTCTCACACACACACACACACACACACACACCAAGACACCCACACACACACCCACACACACAAACACACACACACACACACACACATATACACCCACACAAACAAACACACTCGAACACACACACACACACGCACACACACACACACACACACACACACACACACACTCACACACCCACACATACACTCACATAAACACACACACTCTCACACACACACACACCCCCTTCCTGTGACTCCCCTGAGCAGCGGCCCTGGGAGATGAAGTGAGATAAGACAATGAGATCTTATTACCCAACACTCAATTATAAACACTGCAGACATGCGTCGGCAGCACATTTATGCACGTAGCCACACACCCTCCCACACTCACCCTCCCCGGACACGCGGAGATGACTTATTGTGCAGCAACAGACATGCTCATAAACGGAGAGGCATGCGTGTACGGGCGGGAGGGGCCGGGGGGCGGAGGGGGTCGATGGGTCGGTCAGCGATGCGATGCCAGCGCTGATAGCTAGCGCCGGACCAAAGGAAAAGCCATTTGGGCTTCTAGGCGGGATATTATGGCATATCTGTTACACTGGGTATTTTTAGCATCAGTGTGTGTCAGATGTTTTGAAGCCTGAATGTGCTCCAGAAAGAGATTGACAGACAGCCAGCTAGAAGGAGAGACAGACAGATATACAAACAGACAGACAGACGGATGTAGAAAGAGAGATTGACAGTCAGACGGAGAGGAGAGATAGACAGACAAAACGAATATAGACAGACAGACAGACAGACAGTGGAAGAAAGAGAGATGACAGTCGGACGCATAGAAGAGACAGACAGAAGGACAGATGTAAAGACAGACAGACAGATAGGTATAGAGATTGACAGTCAGATAGATAGGGAGATTGATAGGGAGGAAGGTGGGAAAAGAACGATGCTAACATGACTCTGTCTGTTGTGAATGAATGCTAACAATGCTAATGAACTATAAGGCAATAATAATATCATCAACCAGTCAACGAATACAATCTTGTTGATAACATGTTTGCATTGTTACAACATGTAATAAATCTTTATCAAGATACCGCATGTAAGGGACTACACCTTACATGCGGTATCTTGTTAATATGTTAACCCCCACATATTAACACACCACCCATAATCAATAGGCATGTTTACTGATCACTAGGGAGTTAGGCCACTGGAGAACTCAGGGTGTTATTGACTGAGGCCCTTCCAATCAGAGGATTAGTGTTTCTTCCATAAAGAGTAGGTCTCACGTGGTAAGGTCTCACGTCCGTAACTGAAATAACATTACTAATCCATCGCATTGCCTTGCCAACAATACTACTATTGCAGGTAATACCTACAACAGTAGTATCGTACCTACCAGGTATGATATTTTAGTGGGATTTGTTAGAGTTGCGCTAGCCATCTGTCAGTTCCTAGTGAGTCAGATTATCTGTGAGAATATCTGTTCTTGTTGACAGCTCCTGTCTCTGTTGGAGCCAATTTAGATCTTAGACCGCTTCTTCCTCGTTGATGACCAATCAGGGCGTCTCCATCCTATTGGGTCTGCGGTCCCAACGTACCTGTCAATCACAGGTACGTGAAACTCAACCCTTGTCCACGGTGGAGACAGGTAGTGAGGGAGGGAGCAGAGAGGGAGAGGAGAGGTTCTGCTACTTGTTTCCTTTCAAAACCTTTCTCTCCTCTGCTCTTCTTTGCGACCCCTTTTTACACCTCTCTAATATAACCTAAAACTAACCCCTTTTAAATCCTTCTATTAATAACAAACCTTGTGATCCCGAAAAAAACAGCTTCAGATAAACAGAGTTTTGATGGCAAGTAAGCTGTGACATTCTGTGGTATCAGATGCAGAAACACAAGATTCCCAACACACGGTGGGCAGGGCAGCATAGGTGTGTGCCCTCGACTGACGAGGACAACACTACAGCATCCCGCTTGACTGGGCCCGCACGGCAGAAGTCATTCAGCTGTGACCTTCGTACATGTACATCAATTATACTTCTGCAGTCGCCAACATACACAGTCATGTTTGGTGTCTTATGGTGGTTTTGGTTTGCCGGGTTCCAGCACTACGTGGCTATAAATAGAGCCAGGCACCTCGTTAAATTGTCGTACGGCTGCGGCTCGTTAAATGCTAACGGCCCTGTCTCACGTTGAGCCAGAACATCTTGGCACGACGAGGAGAAGATCCAAGGATAGGAGAGGAGGACGGTGGAGAGGAGGGGAGTGGCACAGTGAGGAGAAGGGAAGAGAGGAGAGGAGAGGAAAGAAGAGCGGAGTAGAGGAGAAGAGAGGAGGAAATAGAGGAGGAGAAGAGTGAAAAGAGGAGGTGAGGAGAAGAGGAGAGGAGTAAAGGAGAGGAGCGGAGGAGAGGAGGAGAGGAGTGAATAGAGGAGGAGAGGAGAGGAGGGGAGGAGTAAATAGAGAAGGAGAGGAGAGGAGGGGAGGAGTAAATAGAGAAGGAAAGGAGAGGGGAGTAGTAAATAGAGGAGGAGAGGAGAGGAAACGAGGCAAATAACTAGAGGAGGAGAGGAGAGGTAGAGAGGAGTAAATAAAGAAAGGGAGGAGAGGAGGGGAGGAGTAAAGAGGAGAGGATGCTCTTCAAATAACAATCGTGTGTTTCAAAGTGCAATTGTCGACCAGACAGCGATGTGTGTCGCTGCGTCGTCGGTGGGGTTGCGCAAACAAGTTTATCACCGCATACGCTCCACTGTTAGACAGAAACCTTTCATTATTCACCTGTGAGAGGCCCCTTGTGTGTGTTTTTCTTATCTTTAAGGTGTGAGTAAGAGAACATATCGGGAGGTCGATAAGGGAAGCGTGTGAACCCAGGCGTATTAATACACCCCATAAACACAGTGAGAGTCTCAGAAGGTTTAACAAGAACAGACTTGCAGGATCGTTTGACAACACAACCCAGGGAGACCTCAGATGGTTGACAGACATTTGAACTGTCAGATATCACCACCATACGTAGAAGAGAAGGACATATTATCTTCTGAAAGGAGGCATGAGAAAATGAAGTCATTTATCCTCTGTGCCATGGTCAAATAACATGGTTTGCGATAATGGGCTAAAACAGTAAAACAGGAGATAGTTTTTCTGGAGGAAGGTGTGCGAAGGCGTTTGTGAGTGCCTCTGCAGTGTGGTGCTGTGTGGTTTTATCCCTCAGTGTCTGAAATCACAGTCAACAAAATACAGACTAAAAAAACACAAAGGAAATCTGGTTTTGTTTGAGAGGATTAGAAGCCTCGACGCAGTCTGCGATCATAATTACAGAGCACTCCCAGGAAATCAAACAGGTTTTCTCTCAAGGTCTCATAGAAATGATTGGAGAACATTTCTAAAGAGCTCGAGGCACGCATCCCCAACACCACCGTCACGCCACTAGTATAACTCCTGCTAATTGACTCCACAAACTAAGGCCATAAAGGCCAGCTAATCCGACGGCCAGATTAACAGATTATATCTCCGCTCCCCGTTTCAGTCTAAGTGGCAGTAACGTAACGCTTTATTAGCTAGCTTCTTCTGCTGGGCGTGGGCTTCATGCTGCCATCCGCTTTTCAATAATCACAGAGTGATGAAAAGGAGTGCAGGTCACAATACGGAGGAGGTGGGAGTTATTCAGGGCCCTGTGGCAGTGAAGGCTGTCACAATATGTGCTATTATACCACCGCTGCACGGGACCACCGCTGGGAGAGCCCAGAGGACAAGGAAATTACTAGAGGGCAGAGAGAGAGAAAACGAGGGGGAGAGAGACGGAGAGAGAGAGAGAGAGAGAGAGAGAGAGGGGGGAGAGAGAGTGAGAGACAGAGTCTGAGGGAGAGAGAGAGAGAGACGGATAGAGACAGAGACAGAGTGAGTGAGTAGATAGAGAGAGAGAGAGAAATAGAGAGAGAGAGAGAGAGAGAGAGAGAGAGAGAGAGAGAGGAGGTGGGAGTGTTCTAGAATGTTCTCATATTCTAGTGTTCTAGAATATGATTTTCTGTTGTGATTTTCCTATTTTAAAAACAAATATACCAGTAGTCATGATCAATTATATAATTATCGTTTTGTTCAATGTGTTTCATTGTTTCATATAGTCATCGTTGCAGTCTGAAAGTGGAAAGTTCTTGGTTTGATTTACTAATACTTTTATAATAATCATTTATTAATCAGTAAATGATGATCCCTGGCTTTATTGAGACAGATATATTACATTTAATTATGTGCTGTGATGAAAATGTGAATTGATTAAAAGTTGGCCAGGTTTAAATAAAATATTATCTATATAAAATAAAATTAATATAAAGGAATAAAAGTGGAGGGTCTCATATCTCATGCTAGCGTCTCATGATACAAAACTATGGGAATAAAAAGTTAAATTCTAGCCTCACTCAGTCCACACTTACACATAATATCCACAGATTGAGTCTAGGTTCTTTCGATGACCATGTTGAAATGCAGACTATATTAATTAATTGATCATCTGTAAATGCTATATCTCTTTCTACTAAATACCTGAGCATTAGCATAGGATTCACAAAGCATTTATTCATATAATTTCACACAGAATTTAGTCATAATTTGTTCATTACCTTATTCAGGTTTTCACAAATCATTCATATTTAGGCTTTTACCATATGTCTATTCTTAACACCTTGGCATTTGGCTATGCTTTGATCCACACTACATTTCACTGGAATCAGTGGTTCATCCTATGTGTTCTTCAAGGTTCTAGAGCAGTGGTTTGCAACCTCTTTAGGCCAGTGCACAAATTTCTAGCTTTCTTTGTGCATCTGCTTACACACAAATCGTTTCTTTTACTACCAGTAAGACCAACGTCCCGGTTAACGTTTGATCATGGCTAGGAATCGTATGGCAGTCAGTTCGTAATCATAGGACGTCCATCTCCTGCAACCCCACATGCATTGCAGGGTACCCAAAGTGGGCCCCGACCCAGAGGTTTGGAACCACTCGTCTAGAAATAAGAGGAGGTTTGAGAGGAGGTTTGAGAGGAGGTTCTGGGGGATTTGGAGGTCTGGAGGTTAGGAGGGGTGGTCCAACATGTGTCTCTTGAGGCCCTTTGAGCCATCGATATAATAAAGGTCAAAAGGTCAAATGATGAGCTGTAATTATTATTGACTAAATCCTCTGGGATGTTTACTGCATTTAAGCAAGAATTACTGAAAGCTAATGCGCAGCATAGCCACTCCATCATGAGCCCCGATAAAGGAGAGGATTAGTACAGAGCAGCACAGTATGTGTTCCTGCTTGTTACTGTAACACTTCCAGATGAGACAGGTTTAGGGGTCACTTTATCCTGAACACTGAGCATGGGTAGAGCTTAAAGTGCATATTGACATCATGCAGAAAGAAAGGTATGAAAAACAATCTAAATAGATACAATGTTAGGAAGGTAGCTATGGTAATTGTAGTGTCTTGGGGTACTTTATTCAAAATGGATATTTAAATGGTTATCATGGAGATCTACCAGGGATTGTAGTGGGGGGAAGGTAGCAGGGACAGACAACGTTTGAGCGGCTGAGACCTGCAGAGGAAACACAGCAGATGGGAGAATGATATTGAGTGTCTGTTGTGTGCCTGTGCGTGTGTGTGCGTTTGCACACATACATGTTTGTTTGAGCGTGTGCGTGTGTGTGTGTGTGTGTGTGTGTGTGTGTGTGTGTGTGTGTGTGTGTCTGTGTGTTAGTGTGTTTGATAGTGTCTATGTGTGGGCGTGTGATGGAGGGAAAAAGGGTAAGCGATACAGGAAATGGGTACGTCTAATGGGAAAGAGGATGACAGAGAAGGAGAGAGGAGGAGAGAGAGATAAAGAGCGAGAGAGAGAGAAGGAGAATGAAAGAGAGGGGTATAGTGAGAGAAATAGAGAGAGAGAGAGAGAGAGAGAGAGAGAGAGAGAGAGAGAGAGAGAGAGAACTTGTTTGAGGATGGATCAGTGGGCTTCCTCTGGTGGAACGCCCATCTCAGACCCCCCCCACCCCCCACCCCTACACCCTTCAGAGGAGCTGGTGGCTGGCAAGGTGTCCAGATATAGCAACTGATATTGTGTGATGTGTGTAAATTGTGTGTTATAGTGAGGTTTGTGATGTGTCTAATGGGGAAGTAAGTGTGTGGGTATGTGTGTTGACTAAAATGCAAAACTAAACACAGAATGCTCGCTCTTTCTTCTAGGACATCATCACCCACACCATCACTAGAAAACGGATCTTCTACCACTTTAGTTTTCATCTTCACCATATTTTTCATTAATGTCTTTCACATGAAGACAGTCGTGTTTCCTGGTGAACATTTAATTGGCAAATGTGTCTCGAATCCATTTGATTAAGCACTTCCTGAATTGCAAAGCATTGGTAAGGGTGTGTTGCTCTGCTCATCAAGATTAATTTGTAAATGTTTTTAATTCATATTCCAACTCACCTATAGCCAGTTATAACCATTGTTGCTCCTTAAAATACGCATTAAGAACACTTTTCAGCAACAAACACAGTAACGCTAGGCTGGCCCACATTATTAAAGGCTTCATTCCAACCAAATACAACTCACGATTAATTTCATTAGGAGCCTCGCTGAAGGTGATAGGCTAATCACTTAAATCAACTTTGGTCGTGATTGGGAGGTATAATAAAAAGCTGTCTTCTCTTGGCCCATATCACATGGGTTGGCAGGAATTCTTTTGCCAAGTAATTTCAAAGGGACACATGGGATTACTTTAATCCTTGCAGGTGCAGGCGTCGTAATCTCATTTTTTCTCAGGATAGAATTTCCGTCTGAACCAAAGGTTTCAATGGTAAAACATAAATAGTTTGAATTTTTTTGTTGAATTTTACTTTATATTCAGTTAAATTTAAACAAAACACTTTAAAATCCTGGCCCTAACAAATATTGATGAAATGTGTGTGCTTCTGAAGACACAGAAGAAGGGGAAACAAATCAAAAAGGTTTGGTGAACACAATCGTAAACAGATTGGTAGACAGAAAATAGGCAAAATACATTTAAAATACGATTTAAGTCTACATTCCTGATTTGCTGTCAACAAAGACAATCACAATTTAGCGGTGCCTAGCAAATAGGACAAGGCGTTGCCATAGCTAATAGCTAACAGAGTTTTTTATTAAGTAATATTGTCTGTTTTAGGTAAGTTCAGACTCATATGAGGTTATGATGTCTGAAATACCACCAGCAGTCTGGCCATGGAGACACTTAAAAGTTATTCGTAAAATCTGAAAGAAAATCCGTTTCGGGGAAGCGAAGGCAGGTGGACAAAACAGGTGTGAAGTCTGTTGGTTATAATTAAAAGCTTTGTCAGTTAGTTTGTTACATTTCATGAAAACAATGAGGACAAAACAAGTGAAAGAGAAACATTCCCTATATTACTGAGCCTTGGATGGGTGTTTTTTATTCTTGAGTGAATTTTACATCCGCAGTACAAATGTTACATAGTGCAGGTTTAACCTAACCTAACCGCCTATATTTCCCTTCCAAGCAAACATTGCAATCCAGGTGGGCTTTTTCTCACTTTAACTATTTCTCTCTTTGTGCTGGACACGCATCTCCTCCATCTTGACTTTTCCCAGCCTCCGCTGAAATCACTCTAACAGCTCACCTACACTTCTCCTCTGCTCGGCTGTGGTCCCGCAGCTGAATCCAATCAATTCATCCGTCTGTCCGAACTTCCCTACTTTGATCTTTCTCCCTCTCTTATCTTCTCTATATTTCAATTTAGCCATCAGTATCTCCATCCATCCCTACTTTGATCTCCCTCCCTCATGTTTGTATTAAGCCATCCATCAGTTCATTCATCCATACTTACCCGTTTTCCTTCTGTCTGTTTGGTCCGTCTATCATTCATTCATCCGTCCCCTCATTAATCCATCAATCGATTCTCATCATCCAATACTTTCTTTCATCCCCCTTCTTTCTGTTTGTTACCATTCAGCCATTCATCAATCCATTCATCCATCCACCCCTTCATCCATCCATCCATGCCACATGGTTTGCAGGGACCACAGATTTCCATCGGACCTAATACGTGAAATGATGCTTGTTTTCCATTGTCAGCGCCATGTTTCTGGTTCTCTTGCTCGTCTCTAAATGACATAAGCCTTCTCTCCTTCTTGTGGGTGCATTATGGGAATAAATAGATTTAAACACTGCCTAACATTTCTTTCACACCATCAGAGTCAAACACACAAACACACAAAAACACACACGCAAATTTTCCTATAACTGGAAACACTCACACTGCGACACATATAGAGACTTGCACCCAGCCACGGATTAATGCTTCTATTTGTGCGAATGGCAGAAGGACTAGATGCTTGCTAGGATGGCTATGGAATTGAATAAGTATGTGTGTGTGTGTGTGTGTGTGTCTTTGTGAGATGTGTATTTTGTGTGTTTGCATACATGTGTGTGCTGGTCTGTTTGAAAGGAGACAGACCAGCACTCAGTTTTTTGTTTGTATTATGCATTGTATTATTTTGAATATACTGGATTATTTGACTTTCATGACCGTGTGTGCGATGTGTGTGTCTGCATGGGTGGGTTTTCATGGATGTGTGGCACCTGTGTGTAGAAGAGAGGTGGGTTTTGTATTATTTATTGTATTATTTTGTATATTCAATATTCTTTCGTGTGGCATTATTGTATTTGACTTTCATGAATGTGTGTGTATGTGTGTGTGGGGGTATTTGTGTCTGTTAGTGTGTATGTGTGTATGTGTGTTTGTGTGTGTGTGTGTGTGTGTGTGTGTGTGTGTGTGTGTGTGTGTGTGTGTGTGTGTGTGCGTGTGTGTGCTTGTGCCTCCACCTGGACATGCGAGGCAGATTTAATTAAGGGCTAAATTTGACTGTTCCTCAGTTCCAAGGGGATCAGATATTGTCACGTACCACTGCTGTCAGCAGATCATGCACAGCAACACACACGCACACACACAGAAGAATGTACACACGTATACACAAACACCTACACACGCACCGACAAACACAAAGACACGCATTCACCGACACACACACACACACACACACACACGCACACACACAATGCAAAGGGGAGCAAATTGTTGGTTTGTGCTTCTTAATCTTCTGTTGGAACTCTCATAATCTCGTATACACGTAAAGGACAAACCCAGATACCCCCCCCCCCCCACACACACACACACACACACACACACACACACACACACACACACACACACACACACACAAAAACACATTGTCAGCCAGGCATGACACCCTTTCATTACAGGGTTAAGTGGAAGCAATGAAGCACCCCGTTCTTATGATGAAGTCTCCCTCTCAACACGTTTAAACCTAATCAAAGCATATGGAGACCCACAGATTGCAATAAAGCAACAAACATAATTCCATCGATTAGAAACGCTGCTTTACTCCCACGGTAGAAATGCAAACCGATGTGTGTGCGTATGAATGTGTTGATATACTTCTGATGATGAATGATTACAGTTCTTATATTGAGTTCTTGTTTGTGTTGTTGATTTTGTGCGTTACCTGCTGTGTGTCTGTGTATCCTGCTGTGTCTGTATATCTGTGTGTAACTGTATGTCTGCTGTGTATATCCTACTGTGTATCTGTATAGCTGCTGTGTATATTACTGTATATCTGTTGTATTTATCCTACTTTGTATCTGTATATCCGCTGTGTATATCCTTTATATCTACTGACGAATATCCTACTGTGAATCTGTATATTTGCTGTATATATCCTACTGTGTATCTATATATTTATATATTTAGATATATTTGCAATGATTGTTTCCTCTTCAAGCATGGAAGTTTTGCTCTTTTTTTGTTAGTAAGACACAAGCAAATATTACTGAACATCTATAAATCTTATTTTATAGTAAAATGCATAATGTAATGTATTCCATCAGCACAACACACACATACTGCCACATGCACCCATGTAGAAGGACAAACGGACTGCCACATGCATGCATGTGGATGGATGAAATGCAAATATATGGAGAGAGAGAGAACAGGGCGGGAGGTGGTAAAATAGAGATTAAAATAGAACAAAGGTGTGATGTAGTGTTAGCGAGAGTGAGAGAGAGAGAGAGACAGAGGGAGAGAGGGAGACAGAGAGAAAGACAAAGAGAGAGAGAGACACGGATAGAGAGAAAGAGACTGGGGCAAAAGAGAGTGGGGCAAAGAGAGAGAGACAGAGAGACAAAGAGAGAGAGATAGAGACAAAGAGACACAGAGAGATGAATGGAGGAGGGAGAGAAGGAGAGAGAAGAGCACAAAAGTGAGCCAAAAAACAAAATATGCAAAGGAAAACTGCAGGAGCTGCATGCATTATCCTAATGAGGGAAGTTTCATTGATCTGCCTGTCGCACACACAACCGCACACACACAAACACACACCCACACACACCAACACACACACACACACACACACACACACACACACACACGCACACACACACGCACACACACACACACACACACGCACGCACACACACACACTCAAACAAACACACACTAACAGTGGTGAAGATACATACCAGAGAGGTTTACATTTATATTTGATATTTGTCTAAAATAGAGATATCAGATTTAAACTAAATGTGATTTAAAAATCTATAAGAAACAAAGTATACACTACGCTGAATTACTGCTGCAGAAGCTAAAGTATAAACATTAAAAATAAAATGCAATGACTGGCTAAAAGCATTCTCTCCTATAGGAGTGTTATTACACGCACAGGAGCTGAACTTGGTCGTACCGGGGAGATAACGAGATTACAACAAATCAGAGTCCGTCTGTTCGTCTCTCTCCCTGGCCGTCAGTCAACATCCTGGCAAAATGTCTAAACCTTTGCTGCTTTGTTAGCTTCAGTACATAAATATTTGATGACCAGGCACATCCCCCATCTCTCCCTTTTCATCCCGTCTCTTTCCCTCTCGCCCCCCCCCCCCCCCCCCCCCCCCCCCCCACACTCCCTCTGACTTACTCTCTCTCCCAACCAACTGCAGTCAAGGACACTCAAGGTGGAACAATTCCATGTTGCCGTGCGTCGCGTCAGCCTGCTCTGCTGCTTGTGTATGCATGATGGTATGTGTGTAAGAGTGCACATGTGTGTGTGTTTACGATTCACAGTGCAGGGCGCAGAGATCAAAGGACAGGACACCCCCCCCCCCCTCCCATGGGAGCAGAGGGTAGTAAGAGGAGAGAGAGGGGGAGGAAGGAGGTGGGGGTAGTAAGAGGAGAGAGAGGGAGGAGGAGGAGGTGGGGGGGAGTAAAAGGAGAGAGAGGGGGAGGAGGAGGAGGAGGAGGAGGGGGGTAGTAAGAGGAGACAGAGGGGAGGAGGAGTTAGGGGGGAGTAAGAGGAGAGAGAGGGAGGTAGGGGGGAGTAAGAGGAGAGAGAGGGGAGGGGGAGGAGGGGGGGTAATAAGATGAGAGAGAGGGGGAGGAGAAGTTAGGGGGGTAGTAAGAGGAGAGAGAGGGAGGTAGGGGGTAGTAAGAGGAGAGAGAGGGAGGTAGGGGAAGAGGAGGTGGGGGGAGAGTAAGAGGAGGAAGAGGGGAGCTAGAGAGGGAGATAGATGGGGGGGGGTGTGTCTCTGGGCAGCCTATCAAACGACAGCACAGTGGAGCGCTGTGCTTCAGGATGACATCGGGGTGGAGGAGGCGATGTGAGACACGCTCACACCCGCTCCATTAAATAAAGATGAAATATTCAAAATATCGACATAACCGGAGGGCGGCAATATTTTGGAAGCAGACAACTCAAAAGGGAAGGTGGCTGGTTTGATTCCAGGCTCATCCTGGCTAAGCTGCCTGGGAGCAAGGCAGCACATTTATACCCCTTCTGAGCCTGCTGGTTCCATGGCTGCAGGCGGTTTATGTGACCTTAATAACAGCTGAATAATCAAGACAATAAATAATGCAATTTAAAGAATACATACTGTTACATAATTTCCGCATTCTGTTGTCATTCTTTTTGCTCTCATTTGTGTCTCCTCCTCTGAGCCAGTTGTGTATCATTGTGTTACCATCCTGTTAGTTTGTCTTCCACGATGCCCTGTGTCTCACGGGTTTTATTTTGTCATTAACACAATAAACCTGAACACAGACGTTCATCTCATTCCCCGCTCCCTACTTTCCTGTAAAAGCAAACATTAACGACATGACATGTTGTTTTCACAATGTGGTTGTTCTGTATTTATAACATCATGTATTGATATGTTTATGTTCATAGCGTATATATATATTGTGATGTAATTATTACCCAATATATTAGTGACGTCAGGTAAAACGTTATAATGTCCTCATCAAGTCTTGCAAAAACACATAACATTATAAATGCATTTATATCGTTATGTGTTCATAATGTTGTGTATATATAACATCACCATATGCTGTGTGTGCCTTTTGTGTTGAGTTCTCCTCCCTTTTACATTTTCTGCACTTGGATGCAGAGCGCGTGGGGACAGCTGTCCTGTTTAGATTGGGGTCAGGGTGTGTGTCTGGCTGAGGATACCGGAGTGAGACTAGTCGGAGCAGACGATTAGGACTGAACTGGCTCTGGCTCAAAGTTTCTGTTTGTCTTTGTGCTTAGGCGTGGCTGTCAAGCAGGAAAGAATCAGATAGAGGCGGAGAGGAGACGGGACGACTGAGACACGCGAATGAGACGCTCCTATTGATGAGGAGGTCTGATGTATTTCTCTTGATGTTGCTCGCGCTGTACTTGGAAGAAGTAGGCCGCCAGTGCAACAAACACTCCCAGGCGATGTGTTTATGGCCCTGATTGTATTCCATGTGCCTCTTGTGTTCCCGTTTTTATTGTTATGGTCTGTTTGTCGATTTCTAATTCATTTTGACGTTAGTTACCTGAAGACCTTGGACTGACTTTCAATTTCAGCCTCAGACGAAATACTAGCGCTTTGTTTTTTTCTTACCCAAAAATCCGCCTATAAAGAGACTGTCCCTCAAACTACGACCAAACAGTTCACAGTAGATCAACTCTCAAGAAATCCCACTGGCTTCCACCCTTTTCTAACTATTATCTACATGATCCTGCTTCTGGCACATCTGGTAAGAGAGTGTGTTCAAGCTAGCAGTACTTTATTTTAAGACATGGTACCCTATAAAACGTATTCTCCCTCTCTCTGCAACAGAAGTGTTCTATGATTTATTTCGAGCCTGCTAAGCTTCCTTGCGGTCGACAGAATCTGGGGCACCCAGGTGTGTTGCAGAAAACGCATTTCAGCTGCACCTCTGCTGGGTTGTGCAGGCCCCGAGCACAGTAGGCCTACTGTGGCTAGTGATTCATAAATATCTTGGTTGTTATTGTTGGTCGCTATCAGCCAATCAGTCGGCCAACTAAGCCAAACAAAATATTGTGATGGTTATAATTAGGCAACACACACACACACACACACACACACACACACACACACACACACACACACACACACACACTCAAACACAATCACAAGGCCACCCACAAAGGCTCCAAGTTATGTCTACATAACTTCAGGTGTACTTTTGATGGAATACTTGCGCTAGCATTTCCCAGTTAGCTATATTTTTTTTATGTTCTTCCATGTCATGGACACTTCCATAAACTCTTCATTTAGCTAATGTCTCTCCAGGTACAGACACTGAAATTTGTAATTTGTATCGTATGAATCATGTATGATATTAAACCGTCAATGAAACAGAACACGATAAGCAAGGTGTATCTCGATACGTGTTGTTTATCGCCCTCTAGTGTTTATTTTTAAATGCACGAAGAGCAACTCGAAAGAACATTATCATCACATTGATTTCCTTGCAGGATGCAAAAAAATTGTTTCAAGGACATAATGACTGTATCAGCTTTCAGTTTTATAAAGCTTTATGACGATATGTATGCTTTGCTTTGCTGCTGAATTTTGGAAGACATTTGAAAGACAGATTTAACAATGTCAATGTTTTATACTGGGATGGAAAAGTGTTAAAAGTGTTCAAACAATATCCTCGAGCCAAACATTCAAACAGCACTGCCCATGAATGTTTGACACTTTGTTCAGGGTAATTCAACGTGACATGTCTTGTGATCCTAACAAACTAAATTAATAACTTCGCCACCATTTTCTGACATTTTAATAAACTAAAAGTGACAACACAAGCTCCCAGCTCACTGTAAAAAAATAAAATACGAAATAAACAAACCAAAATAAATGAAATCCCCGAGCAAGGAAAACCTAAAATAAAATCCAGAATCCAGAACCATAGCCGTGTAAGATCCAAGTGCTCGGTCAAGGTCATAGTGGTTATGAACGGACGGAATGGATTAATGAGCATCACGTTTATGAGTGTTTGTGATGATGACTGCTAGAGATGCTGAGGGAGCCGTCTGAGAAGCACCTGGTGTTCCCAGAGATGAGTAACCTTTATTCGGCAGGCTGCTAGCTTCATTAAAGAGCAGGGCATGCACGCAGGCACAAACACACACACACACACGTGTGTGCACTCACCGAGCATAGTCACACATACACACATGCAAAGACAAACACACGTGCACATTCACACATGCTCATGATAACACCCACACCCACACAACTATGCGTTCATAACGACACACAAATTCATGTGAAAAACTCCCGCAGGCTCATGAAAGCACACATGTGTGCGTACAGTCACACACACGCATTCAACACGCACATGTACATTCACACATGCTCATGATATCACACACATACACACGTACACATGGACACACAAACGGCCATGCAAAGAAAAATACACATGCACACTGACACATTCTCATGCTAACAACGATATGTGCACACAGACACACACACACACATCCCAGCTAAACTTTTCT
>NC_136937.1:14226647-14249147 GCF_949987615.1 Pollachius pollachius | reverse complement strand
TGTGTGACAGATAACTGTATCTCATTGCATTCTTCTGCTCCATGTTGGATCAGCTTCCTGAGGATTGCCAACATGAGCATACGAAAACGCAGTGAGTAGCATGTGTGTGTGTGTGTGTGCCTTGTGTGTTAACAGTTAAATGTGTAAACGGCTTGCAGCCAGAACAAGTTTGTGTTGCCACATTTATTATTATGATCTAATCATGTAGGCTTATTAATATGTTGTTCTGTATGTTAAGCCTTTGAAGCACTACAAGATTGTGGTTAAACTGGTCTGAATCAAAGAAAATGTTTATTTTTGGTCTTGTACCTACTTCAATGTTTGCAACGTATTAATAAGAAGGCTATGTGAGTACTAAGTAATAATGTACTACTTAGGAGAAATAAAATATGAATATCTCATATGCCATAGCCCTAACCATCCGTCTATTGTGATCATCTGGTTATCTCTGGTTAAAAAAGAGAAATTCAGTAGAGGAACATTTGATAAATTGCATAATTTTTAAAACGAAAATATGAAAATGACCATAAGAGGAAGTGACAACCCCCCTCCCCCCCCACACACACACATACACTCTCAAACAGCCACACAGCCACACAGCCACAGCGCTGCAAGTGCGGGTGACTGCACACTTACAAAGACCACATGCAAATACACACTATATCTACTGAATCAGGTCCGAGTTGTGTTAAATGATAACAAGGCATCACACTAAATATGTCTGTGTCCGTGTGTGTGTGCGTGTGTGTATGTGTGTGTACGTATTCGTGTGTGTATGTGTCTCCATCTCCGTCCTCAGCGTTCAAGTGGTTGGGCAGCCTCACCAGCCTTTCCCTCCGGTGGTCCAGCAGTAAGTCCGACTCCAAGGCGTCTCGCCAGTCACGACAGCCAGGCAGTGGATCAGCAACCGGTGATGAAGACCGCGATGACGGCCGCCCCGCCAGCCCCCTCTCTCCAGTCTCTGAGACCACCATGGATGACATGGGGGCCATGCGTCCGCGTACCACAAGCTACGCTCGCTCCAGCGACAACTACACACACATGGGGACCCTGCCACGTCTGCTGTCGAGGAAGAAGAACAAGAAGGATAAAGGTAGGGTGACGGATGTCTGCTTGGGTTAGGAGGTAGAGCTGGTTGACTTGTAACCGGAAGGTTGCTAGTTCGAACCCCGGCTCCTCCAAGCGGAGTGTCGAGGTGTCCCTGAGCAAGACCCCTAACCCTGACTGCTCCCGGAAAGCTGGCTGTCGCCTTGCCTTGTTGACCCCGCTGTCAATGTGTGCATGAATGGTTGGATCTCGCTTTGGATAAAACCTTCTGCTAAATGCCCGAAAATGTTAACATGAAATAACGTCACTGAGGCCTGCATCATCATCAGACAATAGGCCAATTGTTTGTCAGTTTTTCAATTGTTTTATCTGGATGTTTATCATGTTTTTGAGGTAAAATTATTTCCCTCCCCTTCTGCTGTCCAGGTGGTGCCAGCAGCAGTACGAAAGAGAAGAACTCGTCTCCAAGGGCCCAGAATGCAACAGTTCCAGTGACATGTGACCCTAACGTCCCTCCGCCTGCAGACAAGCCGGCGATATTCAAAGAAACCGAAAAATCTGAGAAGGAGGCCAAAGACAGTTCACCAACTAGTGGCAAAAACACAAAACATGATGAGCCCAGCGCACCAGAAGCTCCCCAGGTCAATGCCGTGACCCCATCTGAGGTGACAGAGAGTATTGATGGTGTAGTAAGCCATCCTAACCTCCCGACAACCCAGGGTACCTTCAAAGAACCCATAAGAGACGAGGAGGAAGGCGAGAAAACAGAGAAGGGGTCTGAAGAAGAGAAAATATCTGACAACGTTTCTAGGTAAGCTATAACAGCTTTGTGTTTGTATATTTTTACAATAAATCACGTGCTCATCTCCCGACCTGAACGCCATGCCCTGAATTAGTGTTTTTGGCGGGAGAGAGGGTTGGACTTTCACTACCGTTGGATGAGTGGTGATAGAGAGGGAGGGACTTCTGATAGAAGGATATCTGTTTTCATTACATTCATTCATTTCATTACGTTTCAGATATTGCAATTCAAGATCCTCTCTCAGTCTGGTCTAAAATCATATCCTATTGGATCAAATAAAATGCTATAGGGTGTGTTTGGGTGATGGGTATAGGCTTTATATATATTTATTAATGCTGTCAAGCGATTAAAATATTTAATCGCGATTAATCGCATTAATGTCATAGTTAACTCGCGATTAATCACACATTTTTTTCTATTCTAGATATCCCTTGATTTCGTGCTGCTAGCATTTTAGTGAGATCAGAGAGTGTTGAGAAGGACAGTAATAAAATATATTTGGTAAGATGGATATAAGAAGAGAGACCCGCAGTGGATTCAACTCGGTCCACTAAACATTGGGTAGGTGCATGACAGGTAGGCCTACCGTAAATCTTCAATAGCCCAGGCTTTTATTTGTTTCAATCACTGAACTTTCGAACAAAACTCTTGCTCAGCAAAGATGGGAAATACTAAAATGTATTATTTAAACCTGTATGAATATTCCTACCATACGTAGGCCTATACACATTACCAGGCTATCGAATAACGCCCCCACACACACAAACACACGGTGGGGGAGTGGTAATCGGGAGAGTCGGGAGAATTCCCGGTGGGCCGTTAACGTTTCAGGGCTGTCGGGCTGATGACTGCGGGATAACAATATTGCATTTATAAAAGTTTGTTGCAGTGCCATCCGGCAGCCTGAGCTTTGCGCCCGCAACCTCTCACTCACTCAACAGCCGCAACACTAACAAACTGTCAACGTCGCAACCAAGTCGATTTTGTCTAGAGGGGAGTAACTGAGCGGCCCCTCCCAAAGTTGGTACAGCCCAGGTGGGCCTTGAACTGCGATTGGTCAGAAAGACGGAACAGCTAATGACAACATTGAACTCTCGTGCAGGCTCGAACAGAGAGACAGACGAACACACACCCGCTCCGTATCCTTGCTTGCCCCAAAAAGTTTGTGCGGCGTACTTGTTATTTTGTTTCCGGTGTTGCTAGATCCGGTATGGTGTTGTAGTTTTTCTAACGCGACTAGTTGTTGCTAGACAGCAGGTAAAAAGACTACATTTGCCCAGCCAAAAGAGCGTTGATCGCGCGATAAAAAAAATAATGCTGTTAAAATTGGTTTGCGTTAAACTGACAGCACTAATATTTATAGAAGAAACTTGACGTCATACTACATGGACCTGGATTCGATTTTGAATGACAGAATAGGATACACGTCACATAAAATGGAAAGAAGCTAAATATAACAGGCCTATGTGTTAAGAGGATTCTGAGTGCTGTTTTGATAATTGTTTATAAGCAAAGTACGGTTGCATAAATACACACTTATTCACTGGCAATGATCAATATTCAGTGAAAGATTATGCGTCTCCAAAATTACAGATTTTTATAAGGCCTGCAGGTATATCCAAAGTTGTGAAGTTTGCTTGCCTTGCGATTCACAACATTTCCCACGGGCGATGGGTTTAAGAAGCTGACGAAATAATGATTTCTTTTTTTTACTTTTGTGAATTCAGCGAATAAGGTTGAAATTCCCTATTGATTTCACAATGCAGCCTGAGCAGCTACGGCGATATAGCACCTTTTATGTGAATTTGCTTTGACACACACAATACCCATATCGGCTTATGTTCCGCCTGTTTGCCAATGAATGCTGTTATTGAAATGTCAACCATGTCAGTATTGTCAGGAGCATAGACCTATGGCAGCCTGTAATTACTCGCTCCGTCTTTGATTTCCCTGTTTATGTCTCCTTCCATTGTCGTTATAGTGAATGGCAGAGTGGTGAGATAATGTCTTGCGTTGCACTGGAATTTACTTACCACGGCTTGCGTGTATGCGTGCGTGCGGAAGTGTGTGTAAGTGTGTGTGTGTATGTGCATGCGTTTGTGCGTGTGCGTACGTGCGTGCGTGCCTGTGTGCGTGCATGGTGCGTGCGTGCGTGGGTGCATGCGTGTGTGTGTGTGTCTATGCGCGCACGCGTGCACATTGAGAATATTTGTGTGTCAGCTCTGTGTATAATAGGCTACCCGTTATTTCCTCCATTCGGACTGTGGGAATGGGGTGTACAGTGGGGACTTATCGTCCAGCCCTGTCTTGCTATTTCCTCCTTCTCTCTTACTCAGTCTTTTTTTATTTTGTTTTATTTTCTTTCGGTCCACATCGCTGTCTTATCTCGAGCTGAGAGCGAATTCTTGTATTCCCTTGTGGCTGAATGACCTCACTCACATTCTGGTTTTTAAAGTCTGTATTTGATCAGTTTTTGCTCCTTAGTCAGTCAACAATGGCAAAGCAAAGTAAAAAAAGCCATGAAGAAGGGTTCTCACTGCCTTACATTTGTGCACTGTGTGTATTTTAATCCATTATGGCCTAAATAGTTCAAATTAGAGTTCATCCGGAGAGCAGATTAGACAGGGTTAGTATTAATGAATAGCCATCTGATAGTATTGATATTCTTACTTTGTGTTGAAAACTAGATTCAATAGTTTCCCACGACTGGAGTATTTTAATCCTTATTTCTTGGCCAACGATGCAAACCACCTGTCCTCTGCTGTCACCGCTTTACGTCTGTCTCGACCTTGCCTGTTTCACGCCTTGCAGATGGAAAGTGAAATATAATATTAAAAAAAATATATATATACACTTTCTAGCAGGAGATGAAATCACAAAGTGAAAGCTGAGGAGCAGAAATACCAGACGCAACTGATCCACTATAATCCCTAAGTACAAAAGAGTAAGGTTAAATTATACATTCATGTTATAAACCATGTAGTTAAATGATACATTACAGGTTAGAGTCACGTTATAAACCATGAAGTTACATTATACATTACAGGTGATAGTCATATTATAAACCGTGTAGTTACATGTTACATTACAGGTTTGTGAGAAACCATGTAGTTACATTATACAGTAAAGTTTATAGTCATGTTACAAACCGTATAGTTATATGACACATTACAGTTCATAGTCACGTTATAAACCATGTAGTTACATTAACATTATACATTACAGGTTATAGTCATGTTATAAACCATGTAGTTACATTATACATTACAGGTTTGTTAGAAACCATGTAGTTGCATTATACATTACAGGTTATAGTCATGTTATGAACCATGTTACATTACAAGTTAGATTCATGTTATAAACCATGAAGTTACATCATACAATACACTGGAAGAGGATCAGACAGAGAGAGAAGCCCTGTTAACAACAGATCCATCCTTCAACGTATGGACCATGTATTCAGCATGTACAGTCACAACGGGCAGCAGAAACTTGGCGCTGGACAGATAATATATGGAGCGGCTTAAGCATGGGGCCCATTAACATTCCCCTGGCCAGCTTGAGGACGGGGCCCGTCTGATCCGGCCCCTCTGTGACCGTGTGGATAATGTAGCTCACCCCCCCCCCCCCTCAAAGGCCCCCTCCTTCAGCTCCTCTGTGGGAACCGTCCTCTCTCCGTTTTTATCTCTCTCTCTTTCTCTCTCTATTATTCTCTCTTCTCTCAGTCTCCCCTCCTTTATCTTCCTCCCTTTCTGTCTATCTTCATCACTCTTCTCTTAGTCTCTCCTCCTTTACCTCCCTCCCTCTCTCTCTCTTCATCACTCCTCTCTCCTTCTCCCATCCTTTACCTCCCTCCCTCTCTCTCTTCATCACTCCTCTCTCCGTCTCCCCTCCTTTATCTCCCTCCCTCTCTCTCTCTTCATCACTCTTCTCTGAGTCTCTCCTCCTTTATCTCCCTCCCTTTCCGTCTCTCTTTGTCTCTCAAATCTTAGCCTCTCTCCTTTGTTACCCCTCTCCCTTTCTCCCTATTTTCTGTCTCTCTCTACCTCCCTCTTTGCCTCTCTCCTCTCTTTACTTTACTTATCTTCTCTCTGTTCTCCTCTCTATCTCTCGCTCTCGCTCACTCTCTCGCTCTCCCTCCCTCTCTCTCGCTCTCTGTCTCTGTCTCTCTCTCTCTCTCTCTCTCTCTCTCTCTCTCTCTCTCGCTCTCTCTCTGTCTCTCTCCCTCTCTCTCTCTCTCTCTCTCTCTCTCTCTCTCGCTCTCTCTCTCTGTCTCTCTCCCTCTCTCTCTCTCTCTCTCCTTATTGTCTTACCCCCCTCTATCAGGTCATATGATAGGGCTCTGCTGATGTCAGACTTAATGTGTCTTACTTAGCGTTATGGGGCCCAGGAGATTTGAGAGGCCAACTTTGCCACTTTTAATTTGTCTTTAAATCCGGAATCTCTCCAGTGCTGTTTTGTCCTGAATTATTTCATTCGTACCCTCTTAAGGGGAAGTTAAAAGTCACAGCTTTGAGAAATGACAGAAATAACATTTTCATGGGAAAGTCATGTTCATGTTTCATGTTCATGGCATGTTTTCTTTGTGCTTTGGCATGCTCACTAGGTACCGGTTGCGTGTACACACACACACACACACACGCACACGCACACACGCGCACGTGTGCATGCATGTATGCACACACGCATGCGCACACTCCAATAGGAAGCCACTTAAACTAATCCTGTTAAAACCTTCTCTAGGAGATGCAATTAATGACGTGCAGTTCAGATATGCTGTAGATTATAATATGTCTATATGCATTCAGCCTGCATTGATGTCCTCCATTGTTTCGTCTTCGCTCATTCTCCTCTGTTCTTTATCTTTCAGCCACACGGATTCGTCTGATCCCCAGGGTGAATACGTCCAGGTAGGGCTCGTCAGCCTTCCTCTTGTCTGGTATTTGTCCGTGGGCGCCCCCTGCACAATCCTTCATGATGCAAGCCAGGCGGTGTGCGGACTATGGATGTCTGGGAGAAAAGCCTGTTGGTCTAGAAAAGCTTTTTATGAATTATTCCTAATGCCACCAGAGTACTTGAGCTGTGTCGCTGGGTAAGATACTTCAGTGAAGGAAAAAGCAACAACGTAATTATTGACTAAATGTGTTGGTCAATAACCACAGAGGGAAATGATTACACAACTAGTGAGCTAAAGTATCCAAATGAGTTGCTAAACACTGATTAGTACATTTTAGCGCACAATTAAATCCTGAACAGTGGAAAATAACAATTGGCTTTCAGGTTGTTAGAGCCAACTCCTCTTGTGGTTGAATCTGAGGAATAATCCTTCCCTCTTTCTAGGACACAAACCCTGAAGGAACACGAAACATGTATTACTGTGAAGCATTCAAATGAACAAACAAACAAACACAATGCTACACAATACTATTTAATTTCACTTATTTAATTTCAACTCCTTTCTTCCTTTCTTTTCTTTCTTTCTTCCTTTCACTCATATGTGTTTTATAACTGTACTCACCATAATACCAGCAGTATAGCCTCACATCCCAGGGTGGTGTAGCACTATGTTACCGTAGTACCAGACCTATAGCCTCACATCCAGCGGTGATGCTTCTGTAGCAGTATCTTACCGTAATACCAGACCTATGGTATCCCATCCCATGGGAGGTGTATCTGTTTGCATTAAGTCTCCTCCTTGCAGTGATATTAAGTCAGCCCCTTGACGCAAGAGATCAAATGTAATTATGTGAGATTGCAGGGCTTTGGACTTCAACAATTAGGCCAATTTTAGCTCGCTCAGCCCGCATTGTGTCTAATTCGGGGTGTCACTCACCTAATTTGATCAGATAAAGCAGCATTGTGTCAGTGCCATGTCGCCAGCATGCATTTCCTGCTGTGGCCAATAGGTGGAGACAAAGGAAGTTAATGGGCTATCGGTGACTATCACAGTGGTAGTGCTTTTGTGACCTTGGGGTGAACAGAAAGAATGAACTGAATAAGAATGGAAAGGACACTGGATTATAGTTACAGGGAAATTCAACAGCAAGCCCTAGTGTGTTCATCATTATTATCTGTCTTCATCATCTTACCGTCTTTTATTTTATTACGGGAAACGAAGTTTTGCATAATCCTTAATCAACCTGATAGGAATAGGTTTTCAGGGAACTTTCTGAATGATGAAGGCTGATAACACTTCCTCGCACATTTTCTATCTGGTGATAAATTACTTGCTGCCGTACTTTATTTGTTCAGGTTTTATTAAATATATCCTTTTTCCATTTTCTTTATCCTTTTTATTTGCACTGCAACCACTCTTACCTCTATACCTCTCTCCTCCCCTCTCCTCTCCTCTCTCCTCTCCTCCCCTCTCCTCTCCTCTCTCCTCTCCTCCCCTCTCCTCCCCTCTCCTCCTCTCCTCCCCTCCTCCACTCCCCTCTTCTCTCCTCTTCCCCTCCCCTCTCCTCCCCTCTCCTCTCTTCCCCTCCCCTCTCCTCCCCTCTCCTCTCTTCTCCTCCCCTCTCCTCCCCTCTCCTCTCCTCTCTCCTCCCCTCCCCTCTCCTCTCCTGTCCTTTCCTCTCCTCCCCTCTCCTCTCTCCTCTCCTCCCCTCCTCCACTCCCCTCTTCTCTCCTCTTCCCCTCCCCTCTCCTCCCCTCTCCTCCCCTCTCCTCTCCTCTCCTCTCCTCTCCTCTCCTCTCTCCTCTCTCTTCCCCTCCCCTCTCCTCCCCTCTCCTCTCCTCTCTCCTCCCCTCTCCTCTCCTGTCCTTTCCTCTTCTCCTCCCCTCCCCTCTCCTCTACTCTTCTCCCCTTTCCTCCCCTCTAATCGCCTCCTCCTCTCTAATCTCCTCCTCTCTCCTCATGCATGTACATCTATATCTCTAAAACATTTATGGCAACTGATGTTTAAATCAGGAGTTGCCCTGAATGTTCACTGCCATATAATGGTCAGCTGCTCCTATTGGCTCATAAAACAACCTCAGTACACACACAGACACACACACACACACACACACACACATACACATACACATACACAGCATTAATGTTGAGATGAAGGTAGGCTGATGCAATTAGTAAAGGGACAGACACACAGAAAGACAGGTGCAGATGAATAAACTGACAGACGGTCTTACAGACAGACAGATGGAATAGCACTAAAATGAACTAGGATCTGAGATATTCAATTGATTGTTTCATTGTATTTTATAAGGGGCAAATGGACTTCCAACAAATCATCTGATCAATAAATGATGTCCAACCGCGTACAGTACTTACCCATCACGTGAATCATTTACCGCACATCTCCCGTTGATTTGTGTTATGGCAGAAGCATGGCCGGTCAAGCTATATATATAATTCAGTGTTTGATCCTTTATTAAAGATTAATACGCATGGACATAAATAACTGACTTATTAAACGCCAGGGAGGGACTGGTAAAACAATTGACCACGACGTGCATGTCTGGTACTTGTGTATGTTTGTGTGTGTGTGTGTGTCTAATATGTACTATTATCAGATGCAAGTATTTGCATGCAAGTTCACTTTTGTTTCCACGTGGTTGCGTTTGTTTTAATCTGCAGCTCAGCCCTGCTTTGTCTGCTAGTGTTTAGTGGCATGGTGTGTTTGTGTGTGTGTATGTGTGTGGGGGGGGTTCACATGTGGTTCATTAACAGACGGCTGGCCCGAGCCTGTTTTAAAGAACGCTCAGCAATGTGCGTGTGTGTGCGTGTGTGTACGTGTGGGTGTTTGCGTGTGTGTGTACTGGCACATGCAGAAATGTGTTAAGGGATCAGCTGTGTGTATATGCGTTACTGCTATTTTGATTAAAAGATTGGTTAGAATTTCCTCTTTGTGTGTGTGTGTGTGTGTTTGTTTGTGTGTGTGTGTGAAATTAGAGGAGATTTAATCATCAGATCTCTTTGGTGTGTGTATTTGCTTCAGTGAGTCTGTTTGTGTGTGTGGGTGTGTGTGTGGGGGGGATCTGTGTGTGTTTTTCTATGTGCATGTGTGCGTGTGTTCATGTCTTTCTATGTGCATTTGTGTGATTATTTCAGTGATTGTATGTGTGTGTGTCTGTCTATGTGCATGTGAGTGCCTGCGTCTGGTTGAGGGTGTGTATGTGTTGTAGGACTATTACAGTAGATTAAATTAGCTTGGCGCCTCTGTTAGTGTGAGGCAGCGCATGCTAACAGGGCTCCCCCTTTGAGGCACTCCCTTGGATGGTCTTCAATGAATGTTCTTTCACTCACACAAACACACACACCCATCCACCCACACACACGCAAACACACACACACTAACACACACACACACACACCCACACACCCACACACACACATACACACACACACACACACACACACACACACAAAAAGCCTTAATCCGTGCTCGTAGATATAATTTACATATCTTGTCCTCATCTGGTTTCAGATAGTTGATTATTCAGACTAGTGTCTGCTTATAGAAACAGCCCAGCTGCCACCAGGGTTGCAAATTTCCTGCATTTGTCCTTTACAGATAGTTGAACATGTTAACAATCATTATCTAATTTATCATAAATAATTAACAACAAGCAAGACGCATATATTTTTAGCAGTTTCAGTTTAATTTAAACAATTCCAGCTCCATATTAGTTATGTGAAACAAAAATCCATGAAGCACAAACTATTTAAACCAACAGAATAATGAAACAATAAGGCTCTCGCTCGGGCGGTTCTTGTCTGCCTGTCCATGTTCCCCAAATGGTGCCGCCAAACATAACAATGTCAGTTGCGGCGCAATTACTGCCATTTTTAGACTAACAAGGCAGACCAAACCAAACCCATTTTTGAAAGAAATGCTACGCCAAACCTACTTTGTTGGTTAGTACATTTTTTGTCGGTTAAATTATGGATGCAGATTAATCGTTAATGGTTAATCATTAAACAGCCCTAAGTGCCACTGATATGCAGTCACTGTAGTGAGGTGTGAAGAGTTTAGGATGATGTGTTATAATGAGGAGTGAAAGTGCAGAGTTATGATGCCATCTGGATCAAGTATATACTCATTAGTTTAATTTGAATCCAGAAAATAAATAAAATCTGACACACTCATGTTAAGTAGAATTAACAAATATAATCACTGAAAGGCTAAGAAAATGTTTCACTATTTAGCAATGTTTTTTAGCATTAGTTCTTGACTCAACTTAAGGGATACTGTACATGAAATATAGCTGAGAAACATCTACTGAACATTGTGTGTTTCTTTTAAGTCTAAAATACTGAGATGGCAGAATACTTAGATGTTTCTACTAGGCCAGGGGGCCCAGGAAGAGCTGTTACTGGGGGTTATGTTGTCATGCAGGCTTTGAGTCTCGTAGATACACATATATACACACACATATATACACATAGATACACATAGATAAACTACGTAAACATAGATGCACAATAATATACATAGGTAAAGATAGCTACACACATAAACACATTGATATACATATATACACAAAGATAAAAATGCACATAGATACATGTGGATAAACAAACACATAGTTACACATCGATACACATAGATACACATTGATACACATAGATAGACATACACATACACAGAGATACACATAGATACACATACATAGCTACACATAGATACACTTAGATACACATACTGGCTCAATGGTGGATTAGGTTGGGTTATTGCAACACAGACTGTCTATGATGTATATCGGACGCGCATGCACACACATACACACACACACACAGACACACACACACACACACACACACACAGATACACACACACACGCACATACAGGTAAACACACACACATTAGCTATCACTGTCATATCCCAAGTAGAGAACACCCCTTTGTTTACAGCGGGTGTGCGTGCCCACACACACACACACATGCACATCCACACAAACACACACACACACGCACACGGACACACACAATCACGTGCACGTGCGTGTCCCCAGCCCTGCACACACACATGTTCCCATCAAAGGCACCCGAACCGAAATAAACGATTCCTCGTTTATCTTCAGTGCATTTCTTTAGCTTTCTCTAATTTTCTCTCCTCGCCTTTTGTCTTCCTGCAGTTTTGTTAAACACACACAGACAGACAGACAGACCCTCCCTCCCTCCCCTCCCTTCCCTCCCCCGGCTCCCCTTCCCCTGCAGCACGAGCTGCCATAATTCTTTCATCAGCGCGGCGCTCACAGGACCACGCAGCGGCCCTCCTTTGTCTCCCCCATCAGCCGGCGGGACGGGGATCACTAATTAATATTTAACGGAGGACCACCCCCCAGCACGGGGGAGGACGGGAGAGACGGAGGGGGGAGAGGTGGAGGGGAGGGGGAGCAGTGGGGGGAGGGGGGGGGAGATAGAGGGAGGGGGAGAGGTGGAGAGGTGGGGGGAGGTGGAAGTGGTTGTGGGGGGGAGGATGGAGGGAGAAGGGGTGGAAAGATGGACGGGAGGAGAGATGGGGGGATGGGGGGAGCTGGTGGATGCTGATGGCACGGGGGAGATAGGGGGAGAGGTGGATGGGAGGAAGGATGAAGAGGTGGAAGGTGGTCGTGGGGGGGAGAGGAGGGGAGTGGGAGGGTGGGAGAAGGTGAGGTGAGGTGGCGGTTAAGGGGGAGAGAAAGGGAAGGGGAGATAAGGAGGAGGGGGTGTGCTAACCGGACGAGTAGAGGGGGGAGGGTGAAGGGAGGGAGGGAAAAAAGGTTGAGGGATGGAGAGATTGAATGATGGAAAGGCAGAGTGATGGAGTGGAGGAGAAGGAGAAGTAGAAGGGGAGGGGGGCAGGAAGGTGTGGGAGAGGAGGAGGGGTAGGTGAGATGGAGGGGGCTACTATAAGGGAGAGGAAAAAAGGAAGAAAGATGTGAGGCTGGGCTTTTAATTCCTCTCTGAATGGAGAGGAATGAGGAGTGGGAAGGGAGAAGGAGAGGAAGGGGAGAGATTAGGAGCGCCAGGGAAGCTCAGGAGGAGGTGAAAGGAGAGATTGAAAATAAATGAAGATGAAAAGGATAAAAAGAGCGGCAGAGGTGAAGGAAGAAGAAGAAAAGTTTAATGCTAAAGTTTAACATTTCAACTCTTTATGGAAAGTATGCCTTCATGCAGAAACTTTAAAAGATACAACTAGAAATAGCTGGAAAGGTCAGCAAAACAGATGATTGGGCGACCACTTTAATCCACCCTCCTCTCGTTTATGAGATTCCAAATGTTGAGTATAATTGAACCGCAAAAGACCCTTAAGCTGCTAAACATCTTTTAATGCCGTCCAAAGATAGTAGGCTTATAAGCTAAGCCTCTTATGCGTCAGTATGCTTAATACACAGATACGCATTATGAAAATGAAGTGCATAAAACACATCATGTCGCTGTCTTCTGGAAGGAATTAGCATGGTCGGTACTCCTTTGTGCTCAGACCTCTCTATTACGCTGCGTCGACTCTGGAGAACACAGAAGAAGGTCTGGATGTTGATGAGAAGAAAGCAAGCAGACGGGAGGTTGTTTGAAATGCGGGAGGTCCATGAGCTAAATGAGACAGTTTATAGATGGGACACATTGCACCACCACCTTTAAAATTAAATCAAAACACATTCGAATCAAAGAAGCATGTATGAAAAAGGAAGAAGTAGTCTACAGCACATTCAATACAGATCCAAAGTGGGATTTAATCTCCTTTCAAACAGATGATTAACAAAGCAGCTCTTATTTGAAAGACGTTAATAACTCTTAGTAAACCATAACCTTATTATTTAGTATTTTGTTGTACGCGGTACAGTCTTGGTTTCAGTTGGTCTCCTCTCGAGCGGGGGGGCCGCCGCCCGTCCTAATGCCTGTTTTGATTGTTTCTGTTGTGGTATTACAGAGGATTTCAGGGCAGGAAACCACCAGCTCCCCGTTCCTTACGAGATTATACCAGGCTCCGCAGCTGCGTGGCCAGGGTGTCATCCTGCGCTGGGACCAGTGGGACTCCGTGACGCGATAACTGGAAGACCTTATCTTGTAGCCTCCACCTTATCTGTCCCACGTCCCCCCTTTCTCCAGGCTCTGAGCGCCGTGTACAATTAGTTTATTGATTCCTGGACAGAAATGCTTGCTTGCGTGTTATTCTGGTGGAGTGTTGCTGACACGATTCGTCAATTCGAAAGAATTTTTCGTCGGTTGTGATAGTGAGGATTGATCCGTTGTTTGGGTCATTCGTCTCTCAGCGAAAACAAAAGCAAAAATATGCTGCCTACGGATGCTGTGCTATTGAGTTGCTTTCTTTGTTTTGGATCCTTGCTCGACAGGGAAGGCCCATTCTAGACTGGGTGACTGCGATGGGGATTTCCCATAATTAATGGTATTTTATAAACGACATGATTAATCAAGTCATGGAAGACAATAGCTTCATAGATGAATAGGCAATACAAATGATCGTTATGTGCAGTCCTAATTTTTAACATGCTTATGGTTGATGAAGACAGGAGTGGAGAAAGAGGTAGAGAGACATAGAGACAGAGAGAGAGAGCTATAAGGGCTGTGTGAAGAGAGGTGCCGGCCTCTTGATGTCCATCCTCCCCTGAAGTGGTGCAGACCTAACTTAATGCGCTGTCACAATTTAGGATGCTGTCAAGGTTTCTCCCTGCGTTGCCATGGCGAAGCGTCCTCAATGATGTCACCTATTCGGGCCCCTGGGGGGAAGGAAGCTCCGCCTCCTCGAATCGTCTCCCTCCTGCACTCCATGCGTGCACATTGTGTGCGCATGTCTCTTAATGTGTGCGTGTGCAATGGGCCGGTGAAAATTAGAGCATTTTATCCATGAAACACCTGCCTTCCTTCCTGTCTGTGTGTTCCAGCTCATAATTACACGTCCTGCTGCAGTCTGCAAGGGCCCAGAGAAACACATCATTATACACACACACACACACACGCGCACACGCACACGCACACGCACACACACGCACACAGAGGAAGAGAGCGAGAGTGACACCACACAAGAGCGAGAGAGGTTTAGATAGGGAGAGAGAGGGAACAGTGCTGTCAACATTATTTCACCACAGGACCCAAATGCTACATTGCTACCCCACAATGTTTAATGATATATGCAGAGCCGTGCATTTCCATACTTATGAGAAAAAGTGAGGAAATGTGTGTGTGTGCGTGTGTAAGGGGGGGGGGTATAGGGGTGTGTGGAGGGTGGCTTGAGGGGTGTGGGTATAGGGTGTGATAGTGTGTGTGTGTGTGTGTGTGTGTGTGTGTGTGTGTGTGTGTGTGTGTGTGTGTGTGTGTGTGTGTGTGTGTGTGTGTGTGTGTGTGTGCCACATTCCTCCCCCCTGCCACCCCTGGGTTCTTTTCAGTAGTGAACTAAAGGACACATTCCGGTTGGGGGGGCGGGCATTACAAACACATTCAATTTGAAGCGCCTCTTCTGCTCGCAATCCTCCAGCTTTTCCCAAACACCCAAATCCACAGATTGATGATTGTCTTTTATCCAATAAACATTTATTATTATGATTATTATTTCCCTTGAACTTTTGCTGTCAGCATGAATACCTGATCCTGCCTCAGAGCGCGGTCAATATTGCCTCGAAGAGGTGGAGAAGCGGGGGTCGTGGGTGGGGTCTGGCAGCAACTCGACAGCACTCCTCTCTCTGCTCTGCCTGCTAGCTATCCCCCTCCTTCTCTCTCTTCTCTCTCCCACTGGTCCACCCTCCCCCCACCCACACTCTTTTCATCGGCAAAGCAATGAGGTAATCCCTAGCAGCGGAGTGAAGCGCAGCCAGTGCAGCGGGAGAAGAAGAGGCGGAGGGCGGAAGCCCACCAGAAGCCGGGTTGTGGTGCAGCAACGGCAGCAGCAGCAGCAGCAGCAGCGCGAGCGGCGATGTCAGGAGCACGAGTATCGCGCGCCGGGATCAGTGGCAGCTGTTAGCGTCTCGCTCCTCGTCGATAATAGCTAATATGTTTAGAGGTGCGGCTGTGGTGTTAGCATTATAGCGAGATCGCTTATTTTAGCCCCTTTGGAGTGGCCGGAGCACTATGTTGGCAGATTGTTAGACGTCGAGGCTCTCGCCCTGAAGATTTGTTGGAAAAGAACGGGCAGACAGTCGGAAATAAAAGAAGATAAAACAGGCGCCAGCGAGGGGAAAAGAAAAAGAAAAGTGAGGTGGGATACGGAGAGGTTTATGAGAAAGGAAGGGGTGAGGACGGGGTGAAGGGGAGACGGAAGGAGACCGAAGCAGGTGGAGGCTGTCCTCCCAGCGGGAGGAGACGAGTTGGTGTAGAGGAAGGTGTGTTCCTCCTCACCATGACGGAGCGGTGCAGCCTCTGGAGCGCTCTGTCGGCCGCAGCATGCTGCTTCTACCGCGGGTCCCTCATGCAGGTGCAGGTGAGAGAGAGTCAGGTGAGAGCAAGCGAGAGGGAGAGGGAGATAGTGTGTTTGTGTGTGTGTGTGTGTGGGGGGGGGGGGGGGGGGGGTTGTGGTATATGTGTGCGCGTGGATGTTTAAGTCACTGTGTGTGCAGATGTTGAGTTGCCTCCTGTGTATCTGTGCAACTGTTTGTGTAACAGCAGGCGTGTGTGTAACTACGCGTGTGTATCTCTGTGTGTGTGTGTGTGTGTGTGTGTGTCATCAAGACAGTGCATGCAGTGGCAAATGTGTGTGTCAGCAACGCTACAAAGTGTCATCAATACAAATACATCTTACGTCAATAACAAAGTGTGTCTTATCTATTCTGAGCAGTTCATCAATGCAAGGTTATTCGTGTTTGATTTGGACAAAGGCACAATGTGTTGGAGAGAGAGAGAGAGAGAGAGAGAGAGAGAGAGAGAGAGAGAGAGAGAGAGAGAGAGAGAGAGAGAGAGAGCCCACAATGTCAGCCAAGCTGATGACCTTAGATGATGGAGTGTACTACCAACTACTCAGGACTATGTCATGGACTATTTTAAAATGCATGCATGTATGTGATAGGGAGTGTAGGGAGAGAGATAGAGAGACATTGGCACAAGGTTTACAGTGTGTGTGTTTAGGGAGAGAGAGGGAGAGGGAGAGAAAGAGAGCAATGGGCAGACATTACGTGTTCTGTTTGTGTGTGAGAGAAAGAGAAACAGAAAGAGACCAAAAAAAAGTCAGACACACAGGGGGTAGACGTCACTGTGTGTGTGTGTGATGGGGACAGGAGAGATGGGCAGAAACAGAAAGTAATGGGTGTGTCTGGCAGGACTGTATCAGTTCTACTTTGGGCTAATTCTGGATTGGTGTCTGAAACCCAATATATGTACCGATTTCTGGCACAAATCCAGCTTTTGCATCTGAGCCTTGCTGTTCTGTGTATATGTGTGTCATGTGTGTGTGCTTGTGAGCGTGCGTGTGCGTGTGTATGGATGAGAAAAAAGCAATAACATACATCAACTGAGAGAACAAAAGCCAAGGGGATTAAGCTTACAAGTGTAATTATAAAGCTTGGGTTTATGCTACTGTATAGGACGGGATTTGATTCTCGTACACTTGTTTATATACGTCTTGTGTTCTCGTGTCATTCTTCTCTCCTCACTTCTCCTTCCAACCCTCTCGTATTGTGTTATAGACATATTGCAGTTCAAAGCTTGCGATATTGTCTCTTTTTTGTCTTGTGATACTTTTTAAATGTTTGTGTATTTATGGATGCCAGTTCAGAGAAGCATGTCTAGTTAACTGTTTATGTAAGATCGTTTTGGAACATGACCACAGCTCTTGAGAGAGAGAGCGTTAAAGTGAGGGAGCTTTAGTCTGGTGGACCTGTCATGTGCGACTGTGTTCAAACGATGGTTGTGTTCCAATAAAAGCAGGATTCAAAGGCGTCCTCCGATGACCTCTGGATTTCACTAAAAACAACTGTCCCAAAATGAACCAGAAATCTGTGTAACAGAGTACCATATTTTGGGAACTGGGTTTGCCTTCAAATACTACAGTATTATTACTTGGTGTGCAGTTACAGTCCCGTTCGGGTGTCTTTACTCAGCAATTATGTATTTATACATGCGTCCCTTTTGAATTAAGTTTCCATCCAGCCAGTCCTAAACATAGTCGAACACACTGAACGTCTATAAGCGTTCACCCTCTGGAGGAAGGAACCCCTTCCCTCTCAGTGGGCTGGAGACCAAACACACATGACTGACATAACAACCTCTTCATAATGTCACGACCGGCACTGGCATGGCAGCAGGAGCTAAAATGAGATAGGATCCAAATGCAGACCAGACTCGAGTATGCGGGAAATGAAGCAGAAAAAAGGCTTTTAATAAAGTTCATAAAACCACAGTTCCATGAACTGGCAAACAGTGAGGGAACCACAAAAAACAAAGGGACATGTCAGATAAAAACTAACTGTCAAGGGAACAAAGGAATGGAAGTTTTATATAAAGGAAGGGGCTGATCAGGGAATGAGGTGCAGGTGGGAAGACCAGGACAAGGACTGACAGGTGAGGGGAATGAAGTGATTGCAGGCTGGATCTGGGTGTGACGTGAGGGGAAAACGTCTAAGGACATCTGGTGGACAGGTGGAGAACAAACACTAAACAACATAAACTCAGGGTCAGACCACGATGCAGAAGCACAGAGGCACCCTGCAGGGGCGGCGTTTATGTCAAGTCTGAAATAAAAACATAATGGTGGTTGCCTTGTATGTAAAGAAATATATAAAAGAAGGAAGTTACAAATGACCCTGGGGCAATGCAGAATCCCCTGAGTCAGGGTCCCCCTCAACTGCGTCTCGCGGAGGCGGTGCTGATGACGGTACCCTGTCTTGTTCTCACGGCCTTTTGTTTAGAATATGCCCTCCATCAGCACAACGGCGCGGGGAGATTACCAGCACTGTGCGGTAATAACGTGGCGAGGGGGGGGGGGACATAAAGAGGAGCGGGCCCGAATCACGAAGGCGCTCTTGGACAATATGATGATGATGATGATCGGGATAATAACTGGGCCCTGAGTACACAGAGAGGAAATGAGTGGAAGAAACAGAGCAGGCAAGAGTAGACAAACATGAGAGTAGGATGGATGGGTGGGTGGATGGATAGCATTCAGTCTCGGTTCATCAGCTGTATCATTAGGGAGATTTAGGGGTAACTCTTGGTCTAGACTGAATAATGCTATCTATACACACACACACACACACACACACACACACACACACACACACACACACACAGATTTCCCATTGTTGCTACATTATCCCCAATGCTTCCAGCGCGTCTCTCTGGGACAATGTAACCCCAGTGACATAATCCCCTAGACCCTCATATCTGCCACATACACACCCATGTGGGCACACACTCATGCATTCACTGCTTCTGACAAAGTTAATCCTGCCTTTCTGTAAGGGCCAGACCCTAACACGCCCTCGGCAATTTTCACTCTCTCCCTCTCTCTCTTCCTTGCTCTCTTTGTCTCTATCTTTGTCTCTCTCTGTCTCTCCTTCATCTCATACACATACTTTTTGAATATTCACTTTTGATTGGTTTTATCCCTCAAAAGATTTAAGTTCTTTTTTTTATTTTTATGTATTTATCAAGCCAAAACCACATTCAAGGATTAGGACATGTTTGATTGATCAGTGAAAAGGGATACAATTACAATACAATAAATTTCTGTCCAATTCTGTTTGAAAAACAGCTGGACAGCAACTTTTGGAAGTTCTGTCTTTAATTTTATTGTATCACATTTCCTGAGACTGTGGCTCAGACGACATGTTCACATTCATTCACATAATCAATCCAATGAATCCTAATCCACTAGTTCTATTCTTCTGCCCTTGACGGATTTGTCATGTTTTGAGGCCTGGCTCTGCTGAAGCTTACTTTTGGGGAGACGGCATGCTGTCAGTCAGCCAGTCATTCAGCCAGTCAGTCAGTCAGTCATTCTTTCAATAACCCCTTGGGTTTGTCAGTAACTTTAGCTTAGCTGGTGGTAGTTAGCCCTTCAGGCTCCTTAGGACCCCGGTGGTATTGTATTATCCTGGCTCAGAACCAGGAACAACCCATGGGAGAAATGCTGTGAATGCCTTTTTGTGCATTGCCTTTTCATATGGTTTGGGTCTGCGTTTGTTTATATCTGTGTGTGTGTTTGTATATGTGGGTGTTTATACGTGTCTGTGTGTTTGTTTATGTGTGTGTGTGTGTGTGTGTGTTATGCCCATCCAGGCAAGACAGCCGAAGCCAATTGGTATGTTCAGCAGTGAAATATCGCCTGTGTAATCCCCTCTTTTCCACTCCTCCTATCTTTCACTCTCGCTCTTCCTCTCACCCCTTCTCGCTCTTACCCTCTCTCTCTCTCTCCCTCTCTCACCCTCTTCCCTCCTCTCCCGAAGCTTCGCCACAAATCCTCTTTTGGCGTGTCTGCCTGTCACACCCTGCGGTGCTTGTGGTGCGAAGGCCAGCTGTGCGCACAGCCCGCGTGTGTGTGTGTGTGTGCGTGTGAGTGTGTGTGTTCACATTTCAGCTTCCCAAAGTGCTTCCCACTGTGACGTTCCTGCCAGTAGTGAAGGATGTGTGTGTGTATGTAGGTGTCTATGTGTGTTTCCTTGTGTGTCTGTGTTTGTGTATGTATGTGTGTGTGTGTGTGTTTGTCGGTATACCGATGTGTCTGTGTGTACGTGGGTTGTGCGAGCGTGCGTGTGTGTTGCAGCACAGTTTATCCTGGTGTCGCCCACTTTTTTGTGTGTGTTGCGTGGTTTCCGCTGGCGGCCAGATTACAGGTACTCTTCCTACTGGAGAGCTCCTGAAGTGGCTTCAGGAAACGTCAGCCACAAGGCACACGTCACACAAACAGCCAAAGGTCAGCCTGCCGCGTAATGCGCTCCTCGCTGCTCGTGTACAATACGCCTCCCGCCTTTTTTACTGAAAAGCCGGGGAGTTTTCCTGGGAACAGCAGACTTCGGGCCTCATGCTGGGCTTTGAAGCGTCCCGGGCAAGACGGCAACAAACCAAATCCATCCAATTAAAGATTTACCCGCTGTTTGGTGCCTCGCGAAAGTGGAGACGTGTTATTTATGGATTAATTTATTAGCTGCGCCCATTGAACTTCTGTTTGATGATAACAGTGAAAGCCCTTCCACTTCTAATCAACATTACCTTCATTACATTTACTGTTATTTTGGTATCAAACCAGATACGGTTATCCCTTTCTTAAGTCCCTTAGTACAAATTCACCTTCAACTTGTGTTTAACCCAAATTGTATAAAAAGGGTAACAGCAGAGTACCTTAATCACACAAGTCTTGTACATTTAAGTAACCGTCCAATAACCATGTCGCTGCATGTTTTAGGAGCAAACTGAATAAATTCTCCAGTTACTCACTTCAACTTCCTCGGGGCTGACAGCCTGGAGCTAAGTACAGGGACACTGTCACAGATGAGCTGTATCTTCTGCAGCAGTAGGAGCTGTAGATCAGCGTCTCGGCTGTCCCACAGTCTGCCTCCGCTGTTTCTCTCCTCCTCTAGCACTTGCTTCCACAGCGGTAATTCATTCTGGACACTCTCTGTTCTGTTGTCGACAGTTTTTCATAACTCAGTTTTTAGTTCTTAGTCTTTCCAAACCATCTTTTGTCTTCTAAACGGATGTTCGCCGAGAGGAATGAGCCAGGCATAACTTGTAGACCCATAGATGTTCTCCATATCTATTTTAAAATGCTTCTAATGCACACGCTACAGATTAGATTCTGCTTCGAGCCATACCTCCCATCCCAGTATTGAAATTCTATTGTTTCTTCCCACTGCATAAATTAACTAGGAAGAAAAAGGAGTGTGGGAACTAGAGAGCTATTAGAGTGTGTATTTAAGTGTGTGTGTGCACGTGCACGTGTGTGTTAAAGGAAGCCTTACTCTGTGTCTGCATGCAACTCTTGTGTTCATCTCTGGATCCAATTGGGCTTTGTTTTGCTTAATGGTTAATAGCAGCGCTAGTCGGCAGTGATAGATTCCCCACTTCGCCGTGCTGCATTCATTCTTATTAGAGTGAAGATGCTGTCTGCCCACGCCCAGAGCACATCTCTGCCGCTCCACTGTTTGTGTTATTGGTCTGGAGCGGGGAGAATCGTCAAGTTGTTAGCGTGATGGATGTTTTTCAATGTTGCGCTTTGATTCGCGTCCCCTCTTGCTCTTGCTTGGGTAATATCTGAATGGGATGAATCAAATGTGTAACGGCACGCCTCTTGAAAGAGCACAAGCCCACAAAGAAAGAGCTTTATTTTTCCCAGACGGTTCAGTAGTGTGTGTTTATTTACGCGTGCCCCTTAGGGAGTAAACCCATGTGCAGACAGAATCGTGTGCATGGGCTGTTACCCGCTAAGAACAAAGGAAAAACTTAATTGGAACTTTGCGACACGTGCCCCAGTCCCCACTCTGCCCCTCCCCCTCCTCTCCCCGTCCCTAAACACCACCCACACACATTTGTTTGGCAGGCCGCAGCTGACAGCTATTGCGGCGCGTGCAGCGGGGTTTAGTGTCGGAGGTCGACTATTGTTCTCCCGCCTCCCCCTTTGACCCCCTGACCCCGGAGACCACAGCGGCTCTGTGATCAGAGGGGCGACGCGGCCTGCTTTAAATGGCCGTCCAGGCCCCCTTTCAGGAGACTCACATCGCTGTGCCAACACATGGCCGAGGGAGGCGTGGGCCGGGTGTGCCTCTGTGTGTTCCCCGCAC
>NC_136937.1:14126647-14224147 GCF_949987615.1 Pollachius pollachius | reverse complement strand
CTCTCTCTCGTGTTCTCTACCTTTATTATACAAATAGAGAGAGGGGGAGGGGGCGTTAAATAATGGGGAATAGAAAGAGACACATAATACAAGGAAAGCATGAATATAAAACACTGAGAAGGACATTATTTATCGATAATTCATCTATACATAAATTATCGATATATAATTTGTCCTTCTCAGTGTGTCCGTGTATATACCCTATCACACGGGCATGTGTGTGGGCAAGGTTGATTGAAACTGGAACACCATTGACGAGACTGATATCCCCTGTAATGCACTGCTCTGTGTGTGTGTGTGTGTGTGTGTGTGTGTGTGTGTGTGTGTGTGTGTGTGTGTGTGTGTGTGTGTGTGTGTGTGTGTGTGTGTGTGTGTGTGTGTGTGTGGGAGAGCTCTGATTGATATTCATTCGGGATCAAACAGCCTCTCATTTCCATATAATAATTGTGGGGGAAAGAGATCCCTCCTTTCCTCTGTCCACGTTCTCTCTCTTTCTTGTTCTCTTCCCTTCCTGTATTCTTCCTACCATCTTTCCTGTCTCCTTTTCTTTGAACAGACAGGGATGTCCTTACCTCTTTTTTCCTCTATCTCTCTCTTTCTCCCCCTCCCCCTCTTCCTCTCTCTCTCTCTTTCCCTCATCTTCCCCCAATCTGTCTCTCTCTCTTTGTCTCTCTCTCTCTCTCTCTCTCTCTCTCCCAACCTCCCTCCCTCCCTCTCTCTCTCTTGTCTTTGGATGTCCTACGTTGCTGCTGTTGTTTCTCTCAAATCGAATGCCGTCATCTTCAGTTTTGTTTGTTGTGTATTTATGCAGTGTGCATGAGTGTGCATGTGAACGGGTGCACCGGAGCCCAAGTCGATAGGTCATGTTGTGCTGTGACTAAGCAGAGTCTTTGTATCATTGCACTCGGTGACACCTCGACCGAAAACGTTGTCACGCTGCGTGTCTCATCATCTAACGGAGGATGTGTAGGTTTCAGGGCTATCGCTCACAGTCAAAGTCACACTGGAATCATTGGAGCCGTAATCAAGAGACGCACAGGTCTTTTTGTCATCCATCGTTTGAAACCAAACCGTCGATATCCCTCTACCACTCAGGGAACTTCTGCCAAATGGTGTTTTAACACCCTGTCATCTTGCTTGTGATGGTGTGTGTGATCTATTGATAAAGACAGGCCATGGGAAAGGGACTCTTTCTTTCTTTCTTTTTTCTTTCTATCTCCTTTCTTGTGTACATTTCTTTCCTTCTCGATGATAAAGGTGTCGCCACACGCGTGTGATCATAATCTCGCCTCTCTGTGTCAATGGGCCATCAGGCCAATAAATCCCACTCTGCCGCTCATTGGTTAATCAATGGGCTGCTGTGTCACGGTGCGCCCGCGTGTTTACGGTATCCATGGTAACGGAGCTGCGATCGCTGTCTTTACCTTGAAGGTGTTTGCATGAAAGACTCCCGGGGGGGTGTGGGGTGGGGGGAGTCCTCTTCATTGTTGTTATTGAAGGATTGATCAAATGTCCTCTGTGTGCTACATCCCATCCCAAACACTACGGCTGTGTAATCAGTCTTTCAATCTTCCCTTTCAATCTGCATTCTTTCCTTCCTGCATTTGCTATTTGACATGGGGGATGGTGCACGGTGTATTGTATTGTTAAAAATATTTCCTTCTTGAAGGATGGTATTAGAATGAACCGGATTGGACTGAATTCATCAGCCGTTGTATGTGTGCGTGTGTTTCTGTGCCTGTGTGTGTGTGTGTGGAATCTAACAGGGTTAATATTGACGCAGTGTTAGACCTTCGATCTACCAGTGCCACGACCTTTGAACCAGAGGAGCCTGTAAATTGGCCATTAGACGTCCGGCCCAGAGGCTATGCTGTGGTTTACAGCAGACTCTCACTTTGTGGATGTGACGCCACATTTGAAGAACCAGGGAGGGAGGGGGGCCACTCATGACTAAACAACACACGTTTTATGCGGTGTGGCTGTGCTGACGTATCTATCACACCCATAAGCACAGGTCGATACAGATTCTCATGAAACAAAGGCCACGTATTTGTGGACACAGACTCACACACAGACGTGAACCCACACACCTGACACAAGCACGACACATACAAACGTGCCCTGGCATTCCGGGCTTAATGCCCAGTAGTGGTGGGGAGTGGGGACACTTGGTATGGGGCGTACGCGTGCGGTCGTGTAGGACAACAACGGACCTGAGCGAGCAGCAGAGCAGATAAGAGGCATGGGCCCGGCCATGGGCGGCCCAGATAAACAGGACATTAAGAGCCGAATAAGGGAGACATGCAGGGAAAGCGGGTCAGGGAGGGCGAGAGAGAGAGAGAGAGAGAGAGAGAGAGAGAGAGAGAGAGAGAGAGAGATGAGAGAGAGAGAGAGAGAGAGAGAGAGAGAGAGAGAGAGAGAGAGAGAGAGAGAGAGAGAGAGAGAGAGAGAGAGAGAGAGAGAGAGAGAGGCCGCTCCTGTGTGTGATGAACGGCAGGAAGACGAGGTGATGAATCCAAGCCAGGAAGGCCATTACCGCTGTCCACGCCCCAGCCCCTCTCTGGCTCTGAGTCACCGGGTCCACGCTGAAAACCGCTCCAAGAGAACCAGACGTAAACAACATACACATACTGTTTATGTTCTGTTGCTCAGCGCTGGATTGATTATGCAGAGGAGAGGATGGAGAGAGTAACACGTCCCTGGGTTCTATACCGATTTCATCTGATTCGTCTGAATCTCCATACGTTTGTTGTTTTGAGTTTTAACAAAGTAATGTACAGCGTGGCAATTGAACGAATGTGCCATCGTGGTTGATAAACACTTTGAGGATCATGCCACTCAGGACAGGAGCATAATGGGAAGCAGAGGGTGTCGTCGTGAAGTCATCTTTATCAGATCAGACCGGTTGATGGTGGTCTATGAACGGAGAGAGGTGTGTGACGGGGGGCGGGGGGGAGAGGAGCAAACCGGAGCAGAAAGCTCTCACTCTTCCTGATCGCTCTTAAGGCGAGTGCTTGCAGACTGCCAAGGTCTAAAGAGAGAAGGAACAACTCCACTTTTAGGTGGATTGGATTGGTGGTGCCAGTCAAAATAAATCAATGTCTGAAACTGATCTGGCTGGGAGTTTCTAAGAAGACCCAAGTGTACGTTCTGTTCCCATTAACTCCCAACATCCACACGTGATTGATGGATGGATTTTTGTTTGTTTCCCTGGCGACTGCCACCCTTCTGCCGACATTAAGGAATGATGCTGCCCTCCAGACTAGACCATTGGTACCAGTGTATTAAATACAATATATTCATAATGCAACCTCAATTCATGTCTCACGGTCACATACAAACCAGCAGGCATGTCAACCACATGCAGGGCAGCAGCTTCCAGCTGGTTGATATAACAAGGGGTGAGGTTTGTTGGTCAGGGACACATCAGCAGAAGAAACCAGGGGTCGAACCGTCAACCCCACTGGCTGGCAGACCCTCTGCTTAACCTTAGAGTTACTGCTGGCTTCAGTGACGATTGCGCTCCTTCAAATGAACCATCTAAACATAACAAAAGTCCTGGACTCCGATTAGCCCAATATCTTGGGCAGTGGGTTCAATTGCCCGCGCCTCAGGCGGGACCGCCAGTAGATCAGTTGGAAGAGGCAGTCGTTTAGTTTGGAAACATCCACTGTTGGGGAACAAATGCAGAAGTATGCATGCAATCGCACATGCAATCATACTTAAATACATGCATGCGCACACACACACACACACACACACACACACACACACACACACACACACACACACACACACACACACACACACACACACACACACACACACACAGTGGAGTAATATAGTACTGTCAACCAGCCATGTTTTTCACTTCAATTCACAGCACTGCACATGACCGAGCACATACACACAAACTAGGGGCACATTAGCATCCCCCAGCCCACACACACACACACACACACACACACACACACACACACACACACACACACACACACACACACACACACACACACACACACACACACACACACACACACAACCAATACAAACATGCATTTTCCTTCCTTGGGGGAAACACCAGCTGGGGCCTGGTATTGAGTAACCATGGCAACTGCATCTATAGGTGTGGCATTGCTGAATGTGCACTTAAGGAGCGGAGTGTGTGTGGGGGTGTTGGGATTGCCAAGGTTTTTTGGTGTGTGTGTGTGTGTGTGTGTGTGTGTGTGTGTGTGTGTGTGTGTGTGTGTGTGTGTGTGTGTGTGATGCATGCATACACTTCACTAAAATCAGTGCCCCCACCAATCATTGGCCTGATTCCAGCCAACCGGGCAGCCCCCTGGGGGACCAGATGACCCCCTAACACTGTGTGTCTGCACGCACACAAACGCATGTGTGTTGTCTTGGTGACCGATTACCTTTGATTGACATTGTTGATGACTTCATCTAAATGCAAAAAATAATAGTGACGTGATATATGGAGACACACATGGGTACTCAGAACACGTGTGTGTGTGTGTGTGTGTGTGTGTGTGTGTGTGTGTTTCAGAATGTGTTTTTGTGTGTGTGTGTGTTTGTGCACATAAACACATTATAATGCATATACTTGACAGCTACATGATATACCCAATATATGTATTGAATAATCAATTCATATTTTACGACTGATTTTTTCAAATCGCCACTGTTATACGCCTTACTTATGATTTAGTTAAAATATAATAATGTAATCAAATATACAAGTTCATCTTTATATCCAAGGTACATTTTGTATCCCTCAAAAACTGCTTGTAGACAACTCCCTTAGGCCTGTGTCTGCGAAAATGTATGGGAAGTAAATGTTTACCTCTCTTATAGTGTGCGTGTGTGTGCGCATGTCTGTGTGTCTGTGTGTGCGTGGGCCTGTGTGTGTGTGTGCCTGTAGGCCTGTTTAGAGGACCCCAGGGGTTCTGGAGACTGGGGAGATCAGGCAGTCAGTAGACAGTTTAGTAGTCAGGCTTCATTAAAATCTTCTCTTGGTGTTTGTAGCTGTGTTTGTGGGAGTAGATATATGAACATGTGCTGTTTTTGTTTGTGTGTGTGTGTATGTGTGTGTGCCTGTCTGTCTTTCTGTCTTCACAAAGAATGTGTGCTTAACTGTTTGTGTGTGTGTGTGTGTGTGTGCGTGCATGCGTGCCTGTGTGTGTGTGTGTTTATATGTGTATATACATCTCTGTTTATATACTGTTTATGTCTGTCTTATGTTCTTATGGAGTGTGTATGTGGGTGGTTGGATGGATGAGTAAGTGAGTGTGTGTGTGTGTGTGTGAGAGTGTGTGTATGTGTGCCAGTTTGACGTGTTGCAGTGATTACCGACTTCCTTTTTTGCCACCATAGCTGTCATGCGTGCTGACAGTGCTGTCACAGTACACACACACACATCCACAGTGCATAAACACACACACACACTTACACATACACACACACACAAACAAAGCTTATCAACACAGATCAGAATGCCAGAGATGAATGAGTGCAGAAAATTCAGACCAGTGTGTACGAGAGAGAGAGAGAGAGAGAGAGAGAGAGAGAGAGAGAGAGAGAGAGAGAGAGAGAGAGAGAGAGAGAGAGAGAGAGAGAGAGAGAGAGAGAGAGAGAGAGAGAGAACGAGAGAACTGGGGGAATAGCGATAGCAGGACTGAAATGGAGATAAGATATAAATATTTTTATGTGTCGTCCAAATCACCAGCCTTTTCTTCTGTTCTTCAAAGAAAAAGAAGAGAGCCCAACTGAAAGTGAGAGGAAACGTATCTGAGAGGTTTGAAATGTAATCGTCCTACTGGTCTATTGGATGGGCTGCAGAAGGAGAGATGAGAGGGGTAGCTCAAAGGGAACCTGCTCCATAAGAAATAATCAGGGGAGATGGAGGGAGATGCTCATAGTGCAATATATAGTTTGTAATGTTTCTCGTGTAAAGAAAAGCCCCCGTCAGAGAGGAGGAACAGAGAGATGTTCTCCGTGGAGAGAGGAGGTGGAGTAATAGAAGAACAGACACGGGGAGATGAGAGAGGGGAAACTAGAGAGAGCGATGGGGAATGAGTGCTGTGTGTCACATTCTGTCCAACACCTGTCACTCAGAGCACGGTGGGTTTTTAGAGACCAAACAGACTGTATATGTGTGTGTGCGTGTGCGTGCATGTGCATATGTGTTGCCAAGGAAGTGCATGTTATATATATACTGGCATGTTCTGTAAATAAATGCCCCATGTGTGCATGCTTATGGCCTGTACTTTGTTTGTTTCCGTCTTTCTTTCTTTTGGTCTTTCTTTCTCATTCTCTTACTTTCGCCTTTCCCTCCTGCTTTATTTCTTTCTTTCGTTCAAAATGTTCTCAGAATATAGAACTGCAAAGCCTCTATCCATTTTTCGTATTGTAAACTTGGATTTTTATTGTGGACAATTATATTGATGCGTGTCTGTGTGGGTGTATCGTTATGGGAGGTGCCTCTGTATGTTAATATCAGTGCAGCAGCTTACCCCCAGTGTGGAGGCACGAGCTCTGATATCCATGAGGAGCACATTGTGAAGGTAGCCGGGCCATGCAGGGGATTACACTGGTCTGGAGGGCCTTTCATATCAACCACATCACGTGTGTGTGTGTGTGTGTGTTTGTGTGTGTGTGGTGTGTGTGTGTGCGTGTGTGCGTGTGTGTGCGTGCGTGCATGTTTGTGTGTGTGTGTGAAGGGAGATATGAGGATTAAAGGGTCTTTAGGCACGGGTCATGCTTTCTAAACACTTAAAAGGTAACGTCTCGTGGAGAGTCACGCTAGGCACTGGGGAAATAGAGCCTAGCCCAAAAGAAAGCAGATTAAGGGTTGAAACTAGTGGTGTGTTTGTGTGTGTGTGTGTGTGTGTGTGTGTGTGTGTGTGTGTGTGTGTGTGTGTGTGAGACAACAGCGGGGCTGATGTACCCCTTAATACCAGCACGCAGCCATGGGTTGTGCTGTGGCAACCGGATGTAGGGTCAGCCTATATCCGTTGTGACGGATCGAACATGGACATTCAGAACAGAATCACTGGCGCAGAATCACTCCTACTTATTTGTTTTTCAGGGCTCAACAGGGGTTGGCTTTTAGATTCTGAATACTGAATTATTTTGCAATGATTTTGCATCTTATAAGTTCTGTTTTTTTTTTTTGTTGAGTTGATGTCCCGGATGAATTCTCTTGTTGCTTTGTTGTTGATCTACTTGTTTTCCATAATGAAATAATTACCACCATGTCAATCGCAAAAATAAATAGAATAATGATACATGGATAAAAAACGTGCACGTGCAAACACACGTGCAAACACACGTACATGTCTAAAGGAAAACAACATAAAGGATTTATCCATCTCTGACCCTGCCCTATTTCTATTTTGGCTGGGGGAGGGCGTCCATCTTAGATTTCTGTTGGTAATTTTAAATGATTTGGCTGTCAGAGCTGAGTCGGCAGGGCCGTGCTGAAGCTATAAGGCAGAAGCCTCTGATAGGCCGGCAGTGAGGAAGTGGGAGTGAACGTTTGGCTGTGTGAATTAGGTGATGGATCATGCTGGGGTACTGTCTGTGACCCTCTTTCTCTTGCCCTCTCTGTCACACACACACACACACACACACACACACACACACACACACACACACACACACACACACACACACACACACACACACACACACACACACCTAACACACTCCTAACCCCCATAGCTGAATAGGCCCCCCCAACCACTGTTCTAAACCATACACCCCTTTCTAGTAATGAATATAGACCCCTCCCCCCGCCATAGCATCCCATCAGCCCCCAGCCCCCAGAGATCGACTTAAAAAGAGCTAGCCATCCAGACATTTGGACACACACACACACACACACACACACACACACTCAGTCCATCTTGTTATTTTTTTGTGCTAATTGCCAAAACTCTTTTATCTCTAAATGCGCTACGTTGGCCCGCCTGCCTGCCAGACTGCCTGACTGCCTGTCTCTGTCTGCCTGTCGGCCTGTCTGTCTGTTTGCCTGTTTTCTTCCTGTCTCTGTCTGTCTGTCTGTCGACCTGCCCGTCTGACTTCCTGTCTCTCTCTCTGTCTGTATGCCTGTGCCCCTCCTCTAGGAGTAGCACTAGTAGCAGCGGCTCCAGCAGCGTAATTACAGGGAGCTGAACTCTGACTGCCGTGTAAAATATGGGAGGCTCAACCACACATGATAGGCCAACATGCCAACTCACGCAATGATATGTTGCTATAGCAACAGAAGCTGCAGTGCATGGCGGGGGGGGGGGGGGGCATATAAATGGCATAGTATGTCATTGTAATAATATATATTGTCTCGTATCATTTTTCCTTTGTCTTTCTCTTTGTCTCTCTGTCTCTTGCTCTCTCTCTTGGTCTCTCTCTCGATCTCGATACGTTGTGCACTGCACGCACTGCAATGCAAACATTGTAGATATTTATGTGGAATTAAAGCTGTTCCTCCCTGTATCTCTGCTCCTTACCCCCCTCCCTCTCTCTATAACCCAGTATCCTAACTATAATTATTTAGCTTTTTGCAGCGCACTCCCAGCCTAAACGGCCAATTTACCTAAAAATACCCCCGCAATAAAAACCACAACATATTGTTCCACTCCCACAACCATCAGGGCTGTTTCCCCGCCGCCGTCCCAGAGAACGGGAGCAAAACTGTTTGTTCTGCAGCACCGCAGGCAACCAAATAACATTACATTTGATGAAAAACAACTAAAACCTCTGCAATGACGTCTGTGTAAAAGACACAGCGACCAGTTCAGTCCCCAGGACATGCCCGTCCAACTCGTTCCAGCTGGGAGGAAGAGGGGGGGGCATGTTTGAAAAGGATTCTGTACCTTTTGGCCCACAGACAACACTTCCTACGCAGGTGTTGTGCCGTATTAAAAGGTGGCTTCTACGTTTTTTTCCCAGCTGATGTAACCTTTGCAGCTTCTGTTTGCCGGGGGGTCGTTGAAGATGTGACAAACCCTGGGCGTTTTCGAAGCTGACAAAATATCTTGAACGTCCACCGCAGGCCTCTTTAGGTTACGCCGTTCCGTCAAGGACAAGTCAGCCATACGGGAGGAAGTGCCTAAAGACAGGTTCATCTTTATTTTCCTGCGGTGAGCCGGCTGCGGTGCAGTTTATCTGTCTTCCGCCCTCGCTGCCGCCTCGTCAAAGTCCGCCCAGCTCTGTTTTGATGTCAGCGAATTCCCTGAACCATATCGTAAAATGAGTCCCATTGACATTTCAATTTGCTGCCGTACCCCATCACACAACGCTGACATGCACACACACGCAGACGCACATATACACACACACACACACACACACGCACATCAACAAAAAAACACAGATGCACATGGACACACACACACATCGTGTGCACCAATTTGATTGCGGAGCATCCATGGCAGGCAGAGATCGTGGATTTCCTCAGAGGCAAGAAAAGCAATAACAGCACACTTGACCTCTGCTCTTTTATTGGGTTGCTCTCTTTCACACTCACACACACAAACAGATACACACACAAACGCACACACACACACACATACACATACACACACACACACACATACACACACACACATATACAGACACACACACACACACACACACAAACACAAACACACATCCACGTGTCAAATGTAATCTGAGAGTATGGGGCCTTCTATGTTATACCCTCCCTTCCTTAGGGAGGCGGGGGAGGATGGGGGTGGAGAGGGAAGGGTGGGAAGGGGAGATAGGAAGGAAAAGTACAAAAAAATTAGAGGAGAGTGGAAGGATAGGGACTTGGTAATCTCATCTGTGCAGGAGAGAGAGGGAGAGTGTCAGAGTCGGGGAGAGAGAGATGAAACGAGCAAGAGAAAGAGAGGGGGAGCGAGGGATAGAGAGGGAGAGAGGGGGGGGGGGGGAGAGTGAGGGTGGCAGAGATGGACAGGGAGAGAGGAAGACCTAGAGAGCGAGAGTGTCTTGTACTGACCTGGGGGCAAAGGAATGGATTGTGTGTCTGTCCCCCCCCGCCACACCCACAATCACACCTTCACATATTGAGATAAACTCACACACACAATCTTACAGTCTGAAGTGTGGTACGTAGTGAAGAGAAGGAGGAGGAGACAGGGAGGAACAGGCTAACCAGGTCAGGCAGGCTCGTCTGACAGGGAGAGAGACAGCGTGTGAGCCACATCAGCTTGGTTGTTTACCCAGTGTTTGGGTCTCTAGCCACTTTTGTCAACACGTTAGATGAGTTCTGATCCCTACTTTTTGCAGGCTTGCTTAGTCATGTGTTTTGTGTGTTGTGTGTGTGTGTGTGTGTTTGTGTGTGTGCGCATGTTCCCATTTTGCCATATCTTTGATCTTCCCCAAATTCCCTGCCCATCTTTGTGACATTGTGTGTGTTTGTGTGTGTGTATGTGTATGTGTGTGTCTGTTACTGTGTGTGTGTGTGTGTGTGTGTGTGTGTATTTGTGTGGGTGTGTATGAGTGTTTGTGTTGTTGTGATTCTGTGTGTGTCTGTGTGCAAGGAGTATTCTCCCAGTGTCTGAGTAGTAGAGCTGGCAGTAGCGGCGTGTGTTTTAGTGGGAGGATGCGCCCCATGCATCTCAGTGTCAGCATGGATCACAGGCTTAGAGACACCTGGGGAGAGGAGGCTAGTCCTAAATGAACAGAACATCCCTCGCAATGCAAGTTTTTCTTTATTTTCTTTAGTATAGTTGTCACTAAACATCAAAATCGTATCTTCTTTCCTGCAGCTCGCTGCCAAGCACAATTGCATTTAGAATGCAAGAATTTAGAATGCCCTCAGAATGGGCTGTCAATGAAGCGACCGGTCGTTCGTTTGTTGATTGTGGTTGTAAGGATCTGTTAATCATTACAGTGATTATGTCAAATGCCAAATATTTGACTGCTGCATATTTTTCGGAAAGGCTTTATTCCTCCGTGTCCCAATCTATACAAGATCCAATCTTCAGCTCCTGTTGGATGCTTGAGACATCACTTTGTATTCAATGAATCAGAAAAACACAATGAAATGTTTCAGCCGGTAACAGCGTGTCGAAAGCCAGATGTTCAAGTATGCATAATTAGTGTGTATTTGTGTGTGTGTGTGTGTGTGTGTGTGTGTGTGTGTGTGTGTGTGTGTGTGTGTGTGTGTGTGTGTGTGTGTGTGTGTGTGTGTTTGCATGTGTGTGGGTATTTAATAGCAGCTTACAACAATTATTTATTTTTTGGATTCAATCAAGTCGGATGGGTTGGGGGTTTGGGAGGTAATTGTGTGTGTGTGTGTGTGTGTGTGTGTGTGTGTGTGTGTGCGTGTGTGTGCACTTGTGTATCTCACTGCACAAAAATATACTTCCCTGCCGTTATACCTTCTGTCACACTGCAATGTGTTCCGATTACCTGTACCTGTGTATGTGCGTGTGTGTGTGTGTGTGTGCATGCGTGCGTTTGTGTGGATGCGTGTGTTTATGGAATGTTAAGACCTAAAAGGTGCAACAACCATTTTTTGTGTTTGTGTGTACATATGAATCCTGCATGAAAATGTTAATTGACCTGAAGACAATGACAGCATGCTGTACATTATCCTTTACATAGCAGATGGCTGCCATGAACAACAGACCGTTGCTATCGACTCAGTTCCCCAACCGTAGAATTTAACAAACAGATTTTCTTGCTGAAGCAATAAAATCATTTTTTGTTGTCTCCCGTCATTCACACTGTCTGAGCTAATTTTGCAATAACGACTGCATCAATCATACCCATCAAACATGCAGCCATCAGTTTAGTGTTCATTGAGCTTTCCTACTTGGTGAACTCCCTCAGTTATTGCTGGGCTATAGTAAGTGATTCACTTGTATACTGGAAGGAGACTCAATCCACTGCAAGCATTTAGATAAGTAGCCTTTAAGCCATTCATCCTAAATCCTTTACCCCAAAGTAAGTCCCAAAACAGCTGTAATCTAATAAAGCTATGCATGAGTACAGACCTCACCTCGGACAGGGTTCGCTTAACTTACTTCCTAGGGCTCCCATTTATCTCCCTGACCGTGTTGTTCTACTTCCACTGTTTAAGTAGTTCTACAAGGCCCAAGTCACAGGCTTATGACCCAGAACGTATTGGTTTCAAATTGATCGTAGAAGTAGAAGAATATCAGTTGTTGTGCCTCAATATCAATACTCACCAAACCCTTCACACGCTTGTGCGATGACGGTCTGTTTATGGAATTATTATGACTGCTGCTTCTACTAGTGCGTTGGAGTTGTGTACCGCTGGTGTACTGATGAGTGTGTTGTGTGTTTATGACCCAGTTCTCCAAGGAGAAGTACCTGCTGGAGTCTCCACCGGAGAAGCTGGGCAAGGAGCTGGAGGAGGAGCTGAGGCTGAGTCCTACTGACATCAGGAGCCACGGCTGGTACCACGGCCACATCCCCCGAGAGGTACACACACACACACACACACACACACACACACACTGAGAGGTATAAACACACAGATATACACTGAGAGGTACACACACTTGGGTTGTGCCGATACTGATACCAGTACTCAGACTCGGGCCCAATACTGTGCTCATGTACGTGTAAAACTTCTCAGATGCAACCACCCGATACCACTTCACACAACGTGATGTAACGTTGAAGAGTCAGTGAACCCAAAACGTTGTTTTTTTTTCTCGTGGTCAATTGTCCTCGTCAACATTGAAACCGAGGCCATTTTAACCCTGTTTCTGAATGAAATCCCCTATTTAGAGTAATAAGGGGCACCGGTGGGGCGCTGCGTGTGGACGTGTGGATCTCTGCTAACCCTGCTTGAGCAGCTGTTGACTGTGGCACCCGAGAGAAAGTATATATATATATATATATATATATATATATATATATATATATTATACACCGCTACAGTGTTTGGATGGTGAAGCTCCGTCTGAGCATCGATTTATTGAAGACTCGTGTCCGAGGGTTAGGCTTCACGGACACATACGGTTTAACACTACATGGGAGTGGATGGTGAAGCTCCGTGATTTATTTAATGCCCGTGTCCAGACCCACGGGCTTCCCGGACACATATTGTATAACCCTATGGTTTGTGGGGATGGTGAAGTTCCCATCGGTCTGAGAAGCGACTTATTTGATATCCCCGTCCGAGGGCTATGAATAACGGACACCCATAGGATATCGCTAGGGTGTGTGGCGCATTTCATATGCAACATTGTTTATAATCATGCACAATGACATGCACAAAACACGCCCCCCTCTAGGACAGAGGGGTCGTGTTTTTTTAACTGTAATGGTATTATTAAGTACTCATATCGGTACCCGTTACCGGCGAGTACCCAAATGTAAGTACTTGTACTTACATTGTGGAATCAGCGCATCCCTAACGCACACACATACATTCCGTGAGAGGTTCACACATACACAAACGCACACAGATACACACGCACACACACATGCATCCCCTAGAGAGATACACAAGCAAACACAATCACACATATACCCTCTGAAGAACACACACACACACACAAACACACACACACACACACACACACACACACACACACACACATACCCTAAGAGGAACACAGACACACACACACATACACACCCAGAGAGATACACACCCACATACCAAGAGGTACACACACGCACAAACAACATCTCTCTTTATCTCTCTCATCCCCCCTCAATTTCACATGCAATATAGGATTATTTGTTATGTAAAGAATTGAAATCTTTAACAGTAAAAATTGCAACTAAGAGTCATTAAGAATGTGAAGGTAAAAAAAGGACATGAGCATTGTGCCCAGGAACCCTACCCATCACAAGATAAGAAAAAACGACCGAAAAAGGTTACATCATCATATCTGGGCGAGTAGTTACATCAATTGGAAAAGGATTCAAAGATAATAAAAGGTGGAGAAATACATCTCTGGGCAGATTTATCTCGCTGCATAATCACAGACGACATCTTAATCACCGGAAACACCATTAAGACATAATGACAGGTCCCCAGGCCTCACTGAAGACATGACTGCAGCCTTCTATTTCATGCCCCAGCCGCTCTAGCAGGAGCTTTTCACCCATTTATCTAAGCCACAACTCAAAAGCAGCTACTGTATTTAATATCCATTGTTATAAAATCCATTTTCTGGGACAAAACTGTACCTAGATAGACAGCCCAAGTGTCTATACCGGTTATTGTGGCTCGCAAACAACATGGCCATCAGTGGGCGTGGATCCCATTTCGTTCTTCAACGCCTGGCGGAACATTTCAAAGACTGAAGAGTAGTGGGAGTATAGCTTTGAGCATGTGAAACACGGATGGGTAAGAGTCCCTTCCTCGCTGTTGCATTGATTGCATGTTGCTCAGACTGTGGGGAACAATTTAATCTAACCTTAGAGTGGAGGAGCCTGTGGACTACTGTAAACTGTCCCCAAGTCATGTCTAGATGGATTGATGGAGAGCACTGTAAGCCTGCCACAGTTCTCTTAGTTCGTTCTGAGCTGGGCTGGTGTCTACCTCGTATAAAGGGCCTGGATTTAGTATTAAAACTGCACCACCGGATCGGGCCTTGATATTAATTAGGTTGCTAATGCCACATGGGATCGAATGTCTGCATAATTTGGTATGAGTGATCAAACACGGTATTGCTTTATTTTGTTATCTCTAAAAACATGTACACTTTGGTCACACAAAGAGTCAGAGTCTTAGCCACAAGGTCACGGTCGTTAACAGTAAACGACATGACCCGAATGTGTCAGAAGTCAGCCCTTTACTGGAAAGTTGCCATGGATAGTGCTGATGGACGATATAATGCAGACACACACACACTGATTAAAATGTAGTCTGATGTTTTGGAATCTGTGGTGGAAATTAGCTCAAGAGAATTTTAATAGCCAGCGAATTACAATAATGTATTCAAAAAAACCGACACAATCATCCAAAAATAAATGAGCAGCGAAAACCGCTTGCGTTTTCTTCAACAACACTCACCCGGGGTGCGCACCACGGGTAAGATCTGACTCCACCAAACACGTCGGCGGCCGTCCTCCGATGGTAAGTTTTAGATTTGAAAACACGCGGTGAACATTAATAAATGAACGCCCGTCATCTGTCACGGCCCGGCGGATCGGAGGAGGCGGAAACGGTTGCAAAGCGTTCCCAGCTTGTGATTAGAAGGCACAGGAAGACTGGCAGCTAGGCAGTCAGACAGACAGACAGGCCAGCCCACCTGCGGTGTTGACACGCCTGGAGTGGTGGAGATACAGCCATCTTGTCTTGTTCTTTATTATTCTGGATCCTCTTTCTCCGTCACTCTGCCTGTCTCCGTGTTTATGCAGAACAACCATCTGTGAGCGTTCCCTGGCTTCTCATCTGCATAACGTATTCATGTATTCATGGATTTGCCCTGATGTAAACTTGGGGAACACCCCCCCGTTACCCTTTACCCATGCACACACAGACACATGTACGCACACTTTTGCGCACGCATACACGTACACACATACACAAACACAGCTGCACACACATGCATACGCATAGACACACACACATGAACGCACACACACGTGCAGTAAGAGGTTGGGATGGACCCAATAGATTAAACACCTTAGTGTAATTTACATTCCGTTTCACCACAAGCTTTCTTCCTGCATGTGTGAAACCAGCAGACACAGAATCTGTTTCCTTTTACCCCAGAAACTTTTGTTTACAATTGTGTATACTGCCACCTACTGGCCAGAATCTGCAAGTACAGAATGCATGGTTCCATGTCTAGATTCTCTCATGATCTGTTCCCCTGAAAGGGACAATGCAACTTGGTTTCAATTCATTATGAAAGACAATGCCAATTACCTTTTGTATGTATTTTAATGTTTTACTGCATATCTAGCCCCAAATGTTAGAGAAATATCTTTCAAACCTTCATGAGTTTATCTATTATCTCGCCCAGATATGCAGTTTGCAACACAGTCAGAATTATGTTTTGTTCAAGATTAATAAATCAAGGCAAAACTATAAAATGAGAGGCTGGGTTACAATGTTTGTGATTTTCTGATAAAAACTGCTAAATATTTGCACATTCCTAGCAAAATAAGTATGGTATGCAATTAGTTATTATTGTAACAGTTCAAAGCCCAAAGTTCTGCTGTTTGTTTTCAACAGCAAATTTAATAAATATTGTCATGAAAACTTTTTATAAGCGCAGCTGGTATGAGCAAGAAAATCTAAACTTTAATCCTAAAATGTTCACCAAAACGTGTTTTGTTTAACAACAAAAGAATCTTGTAATAATACCCTATTAAAACATATTATTCTGTGTGTGTGTGTGTGTGTGTGTGTGTGTGTGTGTGTGTGTGTGTGTGTGTGTGTGTGTGTGTGTGTGAGTGCAGGTGGCTGAGACTGTGGTGCAGCGTAACGGGGACTTCCTGGTGCGGGACTCCCTGACCAGCGTGGGGGACTACGTCCTGACCTGCCGCTGGGACAACGAGGTGCTCCACCTGAAGATCAGCAAGGTGCTGGTCAAGGCCAGTGAGACCAAGGTAGCCCTCTCTCTCTCTCCATCACCGCCGACATCCCCTCCACACGCATGTCATCTACATCTGTAGGTTGATAACAACCATGAGTACAAGACTTGATCAATATGGATGATCAAGGATGTTCAGATGTTGCTTTCCTTGGTGCAGCTATTGTACATATTCCATAATACATTTTCCCAGCCCCATTTTCCCATTTCGGATTAATAGAGTCTTATGGTCCATTTATATTCACAGAGAAGGAGAATGCTGGCACTGGAATGACTTGACAGCAAGAAATAGACTGCTGGGATATGCGGTCAGCTGTTCATAAATAAAAAAAGCTTCTAGGGCTGAATGATTTGTGGCTGGAAGCAGTATTTTCCCGTAATGAATTAGTTGTTATAGCATGTGTGTAATTCTTGGCAGGAATGTAATGTGTTAGAGTTGTTAAAATCATCCCGGCCTTTCACGAACGGATGTTTACTGGCAGCTGAGGAAATAGTTCCAAAGATATAAAAATCTATTTTTGGGGGGGGGATCAAAACAATGCCGTCTGTAAAGGGAAAGCCTTTTTGATTTTGAGTTTGGCGTTGTATTCTGGTTTTATCCACCCCCCTTCGTGGGAAAATGATATAGCTACACCTAGAGCTCCTACTCCAGCCACTAGAGGGTGCTAGGGTGATTACGTACAGTGACCCGTCGGTTCACTGTACGTTTTCTCTCTAGCACCCTCTAGTGGCTGGTACGTTTTCTCTCTAGCACCCTCTAGTGGCTGGTACGTTTTCTCTCTAGCACCCTCTAGTGGCTGGTGCGTTTTCTCTCTAGCACCTTCTAGTGGCTGGTACGTTTTCTCTTTAGCAACCTCTAGTGGCTGGTACGTTTTCTCTATCACCCTCTACCATCCGTGGCACGTTTTCTCTCTAGCATCCTTGACCGAACCCAACTTCCCATCCGGTTCCCCCCCCCCTCACACCGGTTCTCCCCCCTCCCCCCTCACAGGTCCAGTACACGCTGGAGGCTGGGGACGGCTTCGACTCGGTCCAGGAGCTGGTGCGCTTCTACGTGGGCCAGCGGCGGGCCGTGGTCCAGCCCGGCGGCGCCCACATCTACTGCCCCGTCAGCCGCACCCTGCCACTGCGCTACCTGGAGGCCACCTTCGCCCTGGCCCACGGCAAGCACGCCCACTCGCCGTCCAGCCAGCGCGGCGGCGGCGCCCACATCAAGAGGCGGAGCGTCACCATGACGGACGGCCTGACCACCGAGAGGATGATCTCTCACAGGTGAGGACCGCAGTGTGTGTGTGTGTGTGTGTGTGTGTGTGTATGTGTGTGTGTGTGTCTGTGTGTGTATGGTTGTGTGCGTGTGTGCGGGCGTGTGTGTGTGTGCTGTGTGATACAATCGATGATCATATTCTCCTCGTCGACCATCGACCCCTCGTCATTTCCTCATCTTTCATGAACATATTTTTCCATGTATCAGTGATGGTTCTGCTTTACATACTGTACGTTAATTCATATTCAGCGACCCAGACAGCCCCAGTCCAGTCGAAACCCCGGTGACAACGCCGGCTGAGCCGTTGCCTAAGCCCAGCCCGTGCAGGTGGTGTTTCCATGACGACGACCATGACAACCCTGAGCCCCTTTTGCTTCACTTCACGGCAGCGTGTTTCCCCCCTGAATGTCAAAGACACCAGTGTTACCAAACACACACAACACCACACACACGGTCTCACGGCCATTTCCTCTCCCCCTTCCTCTTCTGTCACCTCACTACCTCTTGGTTAACTTTGTACACATTAATTCACAAGGAGCAGAAAAAAGCATGTAAGCAGAGGTAACGGGAGTTATTTGCACGGGTTATTCCAGTGGCTGCACCTTCTCAAGCGACATGTAGCTGAATCTACATGGTGCTTTTGATTGGCCAATCACAGCTTTACAATAAACTTGTGGTTCGAAAAATTCAATTTGAGTCTCTTCCCTGGAGAAATCTTTGAATATCGTTTTGCTTTGACGGATGCCCTCAATTAGCAGTTAAATCAATTTGTTTTCTGGTCAATTTTTTCTGCTCCTGTACCTAATCACCAGACAAACATTGAACATGCAAGCGTGTGTGTCAATCATTAAAAACACAACACGAAAACACAAAAACCCAGACTCACCACTTCCAGACCAAAGTGTTTCCTCCTTCTCTTCATCCTCTCACCGCCCTTCTCCCCGTCACTCCCTCTAACCTCTTCATATTCCTCCTCCCGCCCGTTTCCACTCTGAAGTACGACACTATTAACTCCGCCCCCGTCTCACAAGCTCCGCCCCTCTCTGCTCTGCCACGCCCCTTTCTCCGTGACACACCCCCTGAGTGCTGCTCCTCCAGGACCTAACCAGTGTTCTCTCCTCCGCAGCCCGTCCACCATCCACCACCACAAGGACGCCATGAGGAACTGTGCCATGAGCATGGACCAGATCCAGGAGTACCACTGCCCCCTGTCGCCAGTGGGGGAGACCCCACTGTCCCCGGCCTACAGCGCCAGTGAGTGGGATCCAACGCAACCGATAGGCACACACTCAGACTCACGCTCAATAAAGAATGTATGAAGAATGGAAGTACATTTTTTAAATGGCTGTCTCCATTTCTTCCTCTCTGTCTCTCCCGCTCTCCCTCTCTCTCTCTCTCTCTCCCTCTGTCCCTCTCTCTCTCTCTCTCTCTCTCTCCCTCTGTCCCTCTCTCTCTCTCTCTCTCTGTCTCTCTCTCTCTGTCTCTCTCTCTCTCTCTCTCTGTCTCTCTCTCTCTCTCCCTCTGTCCCTCTCCGCTCTCTCTCTCTCTCTCTCTGTCCTCTCTCTCTCTCTCCCTCTGTCCCTCTCTCCCGCTCTCTCTACCTCTCTCTCTCTCTACCTCTCTGTCTCTCTCTCTCTCTCTCCCTCTCTCTCTCTCTCTCTCTCTCTGTCCCTCTCTCTCTCTCCCTCTGTCCCTCTCTCTCTCTCTCTCTCTCTCTCTCTCCCTCTCTCTCCCTCTGTCCCTCTCTCCGCTCTCCCTCCCTCTCTCTCTCTCTCTCTCTCTCTCTCTCTCTCTCTCTCTCTACCTCTCTCTCTCTCTCTCTCTCTCCCCCTCCCTCTCTCTCTCTCTCTCTCCCCCCCCCCCCCCCCTCCACCAGTCACCAGACACAGAGCCCACTCCAGTGGGCGTGTCCTGGCCGTCGTCCCGCCCTCCCCGGTGATGCGGCGCTCCAGCGACCCTCAGCTCAGCCCCTCGGCCGACGGCGGCCTCCCCCGGAGCTGCCCCCCCACCACACCTCCCACTCTGCCCACTCCTCCCCCGCCCACCGCGCCGCCTACCCGCCGCACCCCACCCAGGAGACGGGGGGCAGCTCCTGTGACCTGCGCCCGGGTGGGGGTGGAGGAGGGCCGGGGGCGCTCCACCCAAGCCCCCGGCCAAGGGCTACGTGGAGCGGCTGAAGCTGGAGGAGGGCGGCGCCGCGGAGGCCGGCCGGCAGGGGGAGGGGGGGTTCAGCGCCCCGCACATGGAGACGGCGTCCTCCTTCAGACCGTCCAGGTGCGCACACACGTATACGGAGACACACACGCGCACACGCGGAAACAAATACACACACACACACACACACGGAAACAAATACACGCATCCAAACTGAAAGAGACGTGCGTGTATGCACGCATAAACACACACACACGGATATACAGGACAGATACGTGCATGCACACAGATGGATACAGGGACACACACTGAAGGACTTTTGTTTGCAGGCATTGATGTGTGTGTGTGTGTGTGCGTGTGTGTGTGTGTGTGTGTGTGTGTGTGTGTGTGTGCAGGTATGAGTCCAGCCTGATGCCCACTGAGAACAAGCCTCTGGAGATGTCGGTGCTGAAGAGAGTGAAGGAGCACGCACCGCAGCCCGACACATCACCCTGCTGGACTGCAAGGTACACACACACACACACGCACACACACACACACACACGCACAGCAGCCCGACACATCGCCCTGCTGGACTGCAAGGTACACACACACACACACACACACACACACACACACACACACACACACACACACACACACACACACACACACACACACACACACACACACACACACACACACACACACACACACACACACACACACACACACACACACACACACACACACACACACACACTCTCTCACACACACACACACACACGCACAGCAGCCCGACACATCACCCTGCTGGACTGCAAGGTACACACACACACACACACACACACCTTACACACACACACACACACACACAAACACACACACACGCACACACCTTACACACACACACACACACACTGCAGCCCAACACATCACCCTGCTGGACTGCAAGGTACACATACAAACACACACAAACACGCACACATACACACATAAACACAAACACAAACCCACACACACCCCCAAATGCACACACACACACACACACACACACTCAAGCACACACATAAACACGCACACACATACCGCAGCCAGATGCATCACACTGCTGGAATGCAATGGATACACACACACACATACCCACAAATGCACACACACACACACAAATATACACACACACACACACAAAAGTCACGGGCAATCATTGACTCAATAGCAACACAAAGCAACTACAACATGCATGCAGCTTAATAATATTACGACTGGGACACACATGAACTCTTGAACTGCAAGACCAATCCCTGGTTACACAGTGCATGCAAATCAACCACCATGATGTGGATTTACACCACACTCAGAGTCCCTGATGTAATGGGTAGCCCAGAGACCATGATGTAATGGATCGCTCAGATGTAACGCCGGTACTCTGGCCTCATAGGTTGCTAGGATACTCGGCGTCTCCGGCGATATGCAAAAGATGATGGGCGTGGCGTCCGGGCTGGAGTTGCTCACTCTGCCCCACGGACACCAGCTGAGACTGGACCTGCTGGAGAGGTACGCACACACACACACGCGCACACACGCACACAGACACACTCACACTCACAGACACACACACACACACACACACTCATAGACACACACACATACACACACACACACACACACACACACACACACACACTCATAGACACACACACACACACACACAGACACACACACACACACAGACACAGACACACTCACAGACACACACACACACTCACACTCACACACACACACACACACACAGACACACTCACAGACACACACACACACTCACACACTCACACTCACAGACACACACACAGACACACACACACACACACCCACTCAAACAAACCCTTTGACATGCATCCATGGACATGCCTATTCCCCGACCCCTGCCTGACCCCTGCCGGCCCCCCAGGTTCTACACCATGTCCATCATGGTGGCGGTGGACCTGCTGGGCTGCACGGGCAGCACGGAGGAGCGCGCCGCCCTGCTGCACAAGACCATCCAGCTGGCGGCCGAGCTGAAGAGCAACCTGGGCAACATGTTCGGCTTCGCCGCCGTCATGAGGGCCCTGGAGATGCCCCAGGTGAGGAGGAGGAGGAGGAGGAGGAGAGGCTGCCTTGGTGTCTGTTTGTGTTGGTGCACTAATGGCACTTTGTCGTCATCATCGTCGTGGTCGTCATCGTGTTCCTTCTCTCCGCCTCGCTCCAGATCTCTCGCTTGGAGCAGACGTGGGTGACTCTCCGCCAGAGACACACGGAAGGGGCCATTTTGTACGAGAAGAAGCTCAAGCCATTCATGAAGAACATGAACGATTGCCAAGGTAGACCCCTGCTCCCACACGGTTTTATTCATTCATCCCTCACTTTTTTATCAGTTATTTCTTTTTTATTGTCTAAAGCTAGATCAAAGACATATCTCACATAGTAGCGCGTCTTCCATATTTTTCTACTTCTGCGTTTTAGTGCAACAGCATAAAAAGAATATTACGATTCTGAAATAACGGATCAAAAATTAAAGGGCGACCCATTCATTAGAAGGACCAAATCCTTCATGACAAGCAGAGGCGTGTTTATGAGCCTAAGTGATTAATGTCATTTGAATGGGCGTGGGGGGGGGGGGGGGGGGGGGGGGGGGGAGGGGGGGTTGCTAACACGGGTATCAAATATACCCGGTTGGGTCTTAAAACCCCCCCCCCCCCCCCCCAGAATGTAAAAAAGGAATAAGCCCCTTTCACATGAAACAGCGTAAACAGCAGAAAGGCCTCGTGTCCCTCCAGAGAACAGCGCGCTGTCCAACACGGCCTTCCCCCACGTGGTTCCAGTCCTGTCGCTGCTGGAGCGCTCGGTCCCGGCCGGCGACGGCCCCGAGCCCTGGGAGAGCGTGGAGGCCGGCGTGGACGTGGTAATGTGCCACCTGGAGGCGGCCCGCGCCATCGCACACCACGGAGCGCTGTACAGGACCAACGCCGAGGCCAGGCTACAGGGTGAGGGGCTGGCGTCACTCAAAGGCCCGGTGGAACCGCGTGTCACGCGGCCATGCACAGAGTAGTCTATGCCAATAACAAGAGAGAAAACGGGTGGAATAAACCTATCTCTCTGCCAGTCTCCCCAAAACACTATTTGATAGTCCCACTCGGCTTCAAGCACAGGAACAGCCCAGTTGCCTGTTGGTATACTGGTAGTATATTCTTTCACAATGCACGTGCAGAGCTCTGTCTGGGCAGTGGTTGATTGCATCAGAGGGGGTTAGGCCTCTTAGGTACTTATAATGTAACGCCATGGTGTGTGATGCATTTCATATACAACAGCGCTCATTATAGCTCTCTTACACAACGACGGTACTAAAGAAGCATCACTCAGTTGCCGTTGGTCTTAACATACCCCCCTGCTAGAACTCTCCATCCAAAATGCCATTGCATTTGATAGAGTTCAAATTTGCAGTTGAAACAGTGGGTTCACTTGCTCTTTAATAATGAATTCTCTTTTTCTATGATTGTGAATAAAATATTGTGAATTGTGAATACGATATATTTTATGGGATTAATAAGGAGTGTGTTATTAAGTTCAGATTTTTGGAATATGCAGTGCATAATACGTATAATTTCACTCTGTATATGTTCATGGATGGCGATATCGGATGTGTGTGTGTGTGTGTGTGTGTGTGTGTGTGTGTGTGTGTGTGTGCGTGTGTGCGTGTTCTGTTATGTTCACTCTATTGATCGCACATTGGTTCTGTCTGGGGCCGTTTAGCGCGGTATTGAAAGCGTGTCAATATCTATTATGAGTTGCTCCTACCCTGTTCTCTGCCCTCTTCCTCCATAACCTCAGACCCCCAGACCTTGACAGGCTCTCAGGGACGTTCCCGGGCGGTTTATTATTGCCTGCAGATATGCTTTAGAGGTTTTTTTTGATTTTCAAATGTATTCCCAAAGAACCGGCCTAAAGGAGTAAAAATCCATGGGCTAATTAGAAAGTCAACAGGTCGATTAGAATATCGATATGAAACAGAGAAAGAGGCTGAGTGTGACAAATTGTTCTTTATTTCCTCTCATCATGTTGGCAATTTTTTATCTAAAGTACTACAGGTCACTTTTTAACTTTCTTCACTATTTAACCTTCACTTCTCTCCCCTCCTCTCATCTCCTCCCCTTTCCTCTTCTACACCATCCTCTCCCCTCCTCTCCTCTCCCTCTCTCCTCTCCTCTCCGGCCCTCTCCTCTTCTCCACTCTCCCCACCTTTCCTCTCCTCATCTCTCCTCTCCTTCTCTCTTCTTCTCTCCTCCTCCCGTCCCCTCCTCTCCTCCTCTCCTCTCCTCTCCTCTCCTCTCCCCTCCCGTCCCCTCCTCCCCCTCCTCCCGTCCCCTCCTCTCCCCCTCCCCTCCTCTCCTCCTCTCCCATCCCCTCCTCTCCTCTCCTCTCCTCCCCTCCTCTCCCCTCCTCTCCTCCCCTCCTCTCCTCCCCTCCTCCCCTCTCCACCTCTCCTCTCCTCCTCTCCTCTCCTCTCCTCAGGCTTCCAGGAGAGGCCTGATGTTCTGGAGATCTTCCAGACCGAGTTCCAGATGCGTCTGCTGTGGGGGAGCCGCGGCTCGGAGGGCAGCCAATCAGAGCGCTACGAGAAGTTTGACAAGGTCCTCACCGCCCTATCACACAAGCTAGAGCCACCCGTACGGCAGAGCGAGCTATAGCACCTACCCACCACCACGCCACGGCCCCCACGCCCCATCGCTATCAACACCCCCCCATCTGCGCCCTATCAATCATTGTAGTACGGCCCTGCTTTGCATTGCAGCAAATGATGCGGAAGAGTCCATGTCGAACACACGCGGGGGGGGTGAACCAAGAGGCAGCTAAAAAAGTTCCATTGTAGTGAGGACTCTGGGAAACGCAGCATGTGCAAACTAAGACACGGGAGGGGGAACTGAGCAGAGAGGACTCAGGGGGACACAGGAGACCCCGAGAAGAAGGGCCCCCAAAGGGCTTCGCCGAGCTAGAGACTTTTTGCCTTTTCGCCACAATAAACACACACACACCTTTTCCTTTGGATGACTGTGGTCACAGCAGCACTGTAGCAGAGACAATGGCGGTATCATTTCCAACATCACTCGTTTTAGGATGTCGTGTCGGTGACGTGTGTGTGCGTGTGCGTGTGTGTGCATGTGTGAGTGCATGTGTGTACATTCCTTTCTTTTTGTATGCATCATTCAGTGTTTTCCTTTGGGGTTATTTATTTGTTTTCACAGGTAATACCGATACCGTGCGTCTGCTGGTTGTGCGCTCCAGGTAGCCAGGCCATTAATATTGTTCAGTCGAGTGTATCCGCCATTACAGAACTCATTACCTCCCAGTGAAACTGCATCAGGCATGCATTCAACATGTATTATCCAGCATTGAGACATTAATAGAACTAATGCAGCAACTTCTAATACGAGGGCTTGTGCGTTTTGAGACTGAATATCCCGGAGGATCACATGAGTTCACCTCTGTCGTAGCGGAAAAACAAAATGGAGTGATTCTGCGTTTGGTTTCAGCGGTTTGACGTTTGTGTTGCACACGCACAGTAGCCTAGCGATAGAGAGAGATACACGAGCACTGTTGATTGCGAGAATGTTTTGTTATATTGTTAAAGCAATATTTCACTTTCACATACAACCATTTAATCCTTGGGGATAATATGCTTGGTAATAAATGATTGACCTGGGTTATACAAAAGAATAAAATGGTGAAATGAATATCGTAACATTTACCCTCACTGTTGATAATAATAATAATCAGAACATATTACAGGTAAAATGTATGACACTGAACACAAGTAATAAAGTGAAGTATACTCTTAAGTAATAAAATGAAGTATACTCAATAGTCGTAAAGTGAAGTATTGCTTTATATGCATTGAGATGGGGGATGTTACTAACAGTGAACAAAGGACTCTTGATCACATTAATGTTTTTTTTTTACGTTTTTTATCAATTCTGTTTTCATATTTTTTTTCTATCTCAAAATGTGAATGACAAGCATTACCCAAATATACAAAGTGAAAACCAGAGTTCAATCCAAAGCTGGAACATGAGTGTTGATTGATTGGTTGTGTCACATTTCCGATAAGGTGATAGAATGGATATGGCGATGTAATTGTATCATTATCAGTGTATTCAAGGTGATCAATGATTGACCAATAAGAATGCTGAATGCTGTACGTGTCTATGGGCCTGATTGTTTCAACCAATCAAGGAGGAGGGCTGCAACCCTTATAGAACACACCCACTTAGAGCAAAGATTATTCTGCCTTTCTATACCGTACAACTTCCACTTTTTATACCAAATTACTATTCAATAGACCGATCAATAAGATCAACTCATTTCACTAGGTGTCATAATGATTAGACTTTACATTAGTCATTTCACAATGTCTATTTTTTGTCACTTCACAAGTGCGAATGTTCACCTAGATGCATGACGGAGAGATCAACTCCAGCTCATCACAGCTGATTTACACTTCCACTTGTGATGTCACAAAGGGATATATTTAGATCCGTCCTGTAATGACTCATCACCATGACACCTCAGAGAAAGGTTACCTCTTACAGTAGTTGCTGTTTAATAGGAACAGCCTTTGTCTAAATGCTTGCATATTGGGAATTGTAAAACTGATTGGCTTTCATTGGCTTTAAATATTTAATTTATTTCCACCTGATGGAAACCGTTCTTCAGCCTGACTTCTAGAACCTTCCAGGGGGCAGTTTTTCAATGGGAGAAAAAGCGAACCATGTGAAATTGAAAATGATTGTGTACACAGGCAAACGCACAGTAGTGTGTGTCAAGAGACCACTCGGATCCCTACTGGTTTAGGATCAAGGACAATAATAATGTAGATGATGATGCTGATGATGATGGGTAAGATGGCGGTTATGATTTGTGGTACCTTCATGTGTCGTCTCAATGAATGCTGTACAGGAATGTTTTCATGATGTGTTTAATAACTTGCTGTACAGAGACGATCGTCTGGGATGAACCTGAACCGGAAAAAGGACAAAAAAGATTTGTGAATCGTTCCTTGATTTTATTGGAGTTTTTTTATGTACTGTACACAGCAGTCACCTCTTCTTTTTTTTATTAAAATGATTGCTTGTGTCAATGAGTTGGACTCCTTGTTCGGACTGAAGTGAACTTGTGCCCATTTAATACCATGTAGGCCTACACATACAACATTGCAATTGGAAGGTTATACAGGATCAGATATTGGAATAAATTCATATTAAATAAAGTAATGCTTATTGGTGTGAAGTAATTATTAGGGTTGATTTGTCTATTTTCACTGTGTTTATTCCTTCACAGAAAATTAGACCGTAACGACTTCGACTGGTATATATTATCCAGTAGGGATAAACCTGTAGTGTACATCGAGCATGCTATGCATAACGGTGTCCATTGTGGGGCGCTGTTTTACCGTTAGAACCAAGCACATAAACGTAATTACAGACGCGGTCCAAATATTTCGTTATCGCAGTAATACTTATTTCTAATCCTACATTCAGAATACAATCTTGCATTCCATGAGTCTTATCTGGAATAGTCACTGTTCAAACAGAAATGTAAGCATAATGCTAAGCTTACTCTAAAAATAATATCAAAGACGATAACAGGCCTTCTGTTGGGCTTTTCAGAAAGATTTGACAGATCAATATGTTTTGTACGATTTCTATATAATTGAGAGGGAATTTGGTGTCACCGCACTGAAATAAACGCAAAAAAAGAGAGACACTTTAAGAATTGCGAGAATATCAATTATCACCCTGCCAAAGTTGAAAGAGACATTTTTTCTGTGTAATTTTATATGCAGGTCTGTGGATCTCAGACTCAGATCGGGCCCCTGATGGGTCATGTTAATCTTGCTCCCAGACAATCCAGCAAGAGCCTTGAAAGTAATCAATAAAATCTGAAAAAAATCCATTCTTAAGACAGTTGAGGGATAGCCAAAGACTTAAGGGAATGTGAGAAGCACAGACATTTTTTCTATTTGAACGTTATCTCGTCTTGACTGATAAAGCTAATTCGACGTAGTACCACCAGGTGGCGTGATTCCTCTGTGAGACGGTGGGGGGTTTATAGGTTTATGCGGATCCTTATTTGTGTCCGTCTCAGACAATGACACACTCCTTCAACGCTTCTACTGGTCTCACATAAATGAAAGTCATCCACGTGGTCCAAGACCGCTTCTACCTCCCCTTCATGAGAGATTAGTCCCCCTGGTAAAAGACTATACTGGTCTTATATGAAGAGAGGGTCTTTAATATTTCCTCAGCTGTACTATTTTTGATTGCACGTTTGATTTGTTTCCAGTGGCACACCCATGGACTAGTGTTTTTTTAGAGACTGTGTTACCAATGGGTTGTATCAACGGTGAACAAAATAACGTTTTCCTTATTATCCTTGCTGGATAGCATCTATCATGAAACCCTTCAGCTCTAAACCACTATACCTCCAAGAAAAAGACATCACAACTTTTATAACATGTGAACCCACCACTGCCCTCCATCGCATGTTGGCTCCACTTGGGTCACGTCATCTGCAAACAGCCAATAGGAATAACACATTTGTAACATTGTGTAGGCCCCCGTCTCTGTTTTCACACTAATGGTTCCCCTGAGGTTATTTTGCGCCCCCCAGGGAAGAAGGGGCGCAGCACCGTATTCAACCTGTATTCAACTGAGCTGTAAGTAATGTAATAGACTAAGCTCAAATGAAATCAGAAAGATCTTTAATATATTTAATTAATTAGGATTGGAATGGGAAATAATAAATGCTTACAATTTTGAGGCTAAAACAACTTTATTCATCAGGGCCTGCAAGTGAAAAAGATAAACATATTGGCAGGAAGCAATATCATGACACAGAACGGCATAAGTGGATTCCAGGCCACATTTCTCCATAAATTTCCTCCCTTCTCTCTCTTCCTCCCGTACAGTTCCATAGGCGTATCGTGTCATGGCTGTGAACTCTAAGAGGATTCTCTCTGCCTAGTATCCTGTCACATGTTAATTTCACCTCTTTACATGGAAACCTAGAACCCAATCTCCCAAGTCTGCCAGTGCAACGACCATCCAGCTAGCTAGCTAGCCGTGCAAACCAACATCCGTTCACCCTTAATCTCTCTCGCTCTCTCTCTCTCTCTCCTTTGGCGCTTTCATAGCTAATCCATTGTGTTGTTCATTGTCATCTGATCATGTGTGACCTGGACGGTTCCTCAGCCTATCAGGGAGCCAACGTGTTCGTGGGGCCTATCTATGGAGAGACAAAAGCCATGCTCTGTGAGCGGGGAGATGCATGTTTTAAACGCATTCTACACACGAGCGTATAGAGCAATTGAATCATGGTCTATAACAAATCCACTTTTTTAATCTTGCATGGATAAAAGATGTGTAGAAGATAGTGATTCTACAGTCCCCTTCTCTCTCTCCCTCCCACCTCTCTCTCTCCCTCCCACCTCTCTCTCTCCCACCTCTCTCTCTCCCTCTCTCTCTCTCTCGCATCTCTTAAAAAAAATCTACTTTCAATTGTTACATTTTGTCAGCTCAAACGGGTGATCCATTCTGTGCCAACGTCCAGCCTAATAGAAAGGGAATATATGTTTCTGATTAGACCTACACCACGGTGATGAGGAAGACACACAGACGACCACCATAACATCAGCTGTCACCATGGATGCTTTTAAACAGCTCAAGCTGTCTCAGTAAATGTGATGTGACACACGCTGATGGCAGAAGGGGGGGTTATTCTGGTCGACTACGTCTCAATTTATTCAAATGTTCCCACAGCCGTAGCCTTCTCCCCCACCATCACACCCTAACTCCTTACCCCTCTCGCCGGCCGCTCGCTAATGTTTATACCTGACTTTATCATAGACTATATGAGAGATTCAATGGAAGGCCCGCAACACTGGCTGATTTAGACAGCTGTTTATGTAATGCATGGTCAATGGCAATCCTTACTAGTTGAAACGTGTTCCACCTAACTGCAGGCTAAGGGCCTTGTACTATGAATGCCTTCGCTATGACTTGTCTTCAGTTTCCCGTTCCTTTCTTCCTCGCTGTGTCTTGTATCCCTTCTGCTGGCCCCCGTGGTCGCTCTATCTGCCCCTCCACTGACTCCTCATTATCACATGAATGAAGAGGCAAAGCCCGCGAACCCCAACATAAGGCGACTGAATTGCAACATAAACTTGTGACCGACGGTCCCAAACAACACTTTATACAAAATAAAAGGATCAGTTGTGATCGAAAACGTATAAACTATGAGTAAGAATGGAGAGAGATGCGATCACCACGTATTCACAATCACAATAAACATAGATGTACATTTTTATCGTGCTTCTGAATCTGCATGCTTTTTATCGTGGATGTATTTTTAGGACTTTTACGTTGACACAAAAAGACGTACGTCACTTCCTCCAGCCACTCACACTCCTGCGTTTGACAACAATATGGCGGCGCCCATCACATTACACCTGGCATTTGGGTGGGTCGTTTTCTAATGTATTAGTTACTTAAGATGGTTTTAAAGTTAATTTACATCCAATTTCGCGGTCGCGTGTCCCCTTCCAGCAATAGAATTTCAATAATGTATTATTTTGTATTATTTTCAGTTGCATTAGTCAGTGAGTGTTAACGATCCTTAGCAGCAGCCGCTATATGGGATGCTTTGGGAATCCTGCTGTGATCATGCCTATCTAGGACGAGGTCTTGCATATCGATCACACCGTCTTGGGATCGTTTAGGGAGCTTTTCCTGATCACTATTGGTATCGGGATACAGTTGAAAGGAATATGGAGAGGAGCAGTACTACAGTAGCAGACTGTACGAAAGCCAAGTGGATGTTATTTACATTACTATATTATTAGTTGACACGGTTATTGTTACTAAAGAGAGCCTACTATAATGATCTGAATGTGACGCATTAATCCACCTTCACCCACCTTCACAAAGACACATTCTTGTTATATCGCAATGTCTATGTCTTTGATATGACCGTCCTATCTTTTTGAGGAGTACCTTTTTAGCAATGATTATAAATGACCCAGTGATGGGACAATAAACACATTTTAAATAGCTGTAGGTCTGCTTTTTAAACCATAGGCATTGTCTGCAAGATAAGTGTTTATTTGAAACGGATCCCAGCATACACACTAAACAGACTTAGTTAATGCTCTGCTTACCGTATGTGTTTAATACACATTTGCGAAGTATTTGTCTTGTGATTCTTGTAAGCATTTTTATGCATGCTTTTTAATGCCGTGCATATACGCTAACCAAGGTTACATATGCCTGTTTGGCTATGGCTGTCATTTTACATATACCATAAAAATGATGTTGATTCATGTTTTAATATCCGTGTCAGAGGACAGAGATCATATGTTTCAAGTTTTTAATTAACTTATATTATTAAAGCACCTTAAAAAACGAACTATGTTTGTAAGAAAGTGCTGTGTTGATTACTTTTCAGTATTTGTGCACTAACAGACAGTATGCTGACATTATTCTATTCTCTGTTGTATACATCTCAGTATTTCATTGATATTGGGGATTTTTTGTTACTTCCAAGATACCTCTACTTTGCTTATTATTTTAATTTGCAGCCTTTTTCATGTGAACCCATGTCAGGGAGCAGGATATAGTGTGTAAAATGAAGTAAAGATAATTACAATTTATAGTAATTCTGTTTGTGCCAATGCCTCTGTTTGTTTCTACTAGGGGAGGGGCTGAGCTGCTATTTGATGGTGTGAAGGAACACCATGTGACTCTTCCCAGCCAATCAGAACCCTGTAAGTATAACAGTGCCACTGGTCCCACCATCCACTCTTCCTCAATCAATGATCTGGACTGACCCTCTTCAGTTTACCTGTAGTGCAACAAAGTATAAACAACCTCCTTTCTCATCAACTCACTCCTCTCCTCTAGCTCTCACCTCTCGTCTCTGGCTCTACTCTTGCTTCTGGCATTTTCTCTTTAAGTGTCCCTTATTTATCCAAGGGATGATCTCTCTCTCTCTCTCTCTCTCTCTCTCTCTAGCGCATTCTCAAAGCTTTCTCTTTCATTTGCAAATGCTTCTCCCTGATTACGCCTATGTGATGGGCAGTGACCCCCACCTAAGAAAGACCAACACACTGAAGGGGGGAGGGTCAGTTTGGGGCGTGGGGCGCTGTTGTGTCCAAAGCAGAGTCAAACATTTTTGTGGGAAATCAGTTTGAATGATGTGGCAGGATCCCCCTCTCCTCCTCTCCCCTCCTATGGTTGAACTCTGCCCCAGAACGCCTACAATCAAAATGGATGCAAAAACGTGGGGTTCCTCAACTTTGACCCAAATTGTGTTCGTATATTTTGTTAAAGGTAATTCCTGTTTTTGTAAGCAGCTAAACTGGTAAAGGGCTGCATATGCTATGCTGGTGCAAGATATTAAGACTAAGACAAGGGAGAGAGAGAGAGAGAGAGAGAGAGAGTCAAACATAGAATATTTGTTGTTTGTGTGTGTGGTGGGGGTCTGGAAGGACGGATGGATGGACAAGGGTCTGGTGGTATTTTGTGAAACAAAGGGTGTTCACCCACGGCGCTCTGATGTTACCAGGGTGACCGAAAGACAAAAGTTGACCAGAGCAGAGAATGTCAGCCAAGTATGACCTTGGTGCACCAGCTGACCTGTGTGTGTGTGTCGGTGTGTGTGTGTGTGTGTGTGATTAAAGCCAATTAATGCTATCATAGTATCATATTGTTTTTTATATTAGATTTGCTTATTCGCTTATCTTTTTTGCAATTTTTTGGGTTTTCAGAAGGTAAGAGTGTTGAACATCAACCTTATGCATTAGACTTTTTGATATAAAGGGCATCTTAGGGTTTCATGTTATAATCACAATTATTGTAATAAACTAAGTTAGGCTCTTTGATTAAATAGTTCATCTGGCTCTTTCATTTTGTGTGTGTGTGTGTGTGTGTGTGTGTGTGTGTGTGTGTGTGTGTGTGTGTGTGTGTGGGCACTCGTGCATGGTGCATGCGTGTGTGTGTGTGTGTGTGTAAGAGAGGGAGAGAAAGCGGCGTGGGGGTTGAGCGCCAGACTATGGATGAGGGGCCGGCAGATATAATTGGTTCAGAATCCTTTCCTATTTCTCTTTGACCCCGGCCCGTGATTGATGACCCTCAACTGAAAGGCTCCGCCCACTGGAGCAAAAAAAAAAGCCCAGACACACACTGCGATGTAAGGATCGCATGGCTCCCCCTATATCGGTTAAAAGGAACCCCCCAGAATGATAGATTACCCTACCCCCCTCCCCCACCCCCTCCCCCAGACCCATCATAATGACACCAGGACAGAGGAACGCAAGACAAGAGAACTCAGACGCACAAAAGAAAAAGTGCACATAATTTCAAACCGACGTCAAAATGGCGTCTGTTTCCCGAGCCATAGGGGTGCGCGGCGACGGCACGCCGGAGCGGGACCACAATGCGGCCACCCGGCGACGCAGCGCAGAGACCGCCGTGACGCAGTTTGGTTTATATTCCCGCTCGTTTGTTCCCCTCCGGTTCTGCTTCGCCCTTCGCAATCTCATGGTTCTCCAGTGTCTTGTGTGATGTTCACATTGTCCCCTCCATTCTGGAGACGTTTCCCCCTTTCAATTTCAGTTTGGTTCTTGATGCCATTTTTTTATTTTCCCGCTCTCTCCTGCTTCCACCTCGTTGTTCTCTTCCTCCTCCGCCTCTTCCACCACCTCCTTCTCTTCTCCTTTTTCGCATATCATGTAATAGAGGCTGACATTTTATCGCAGATCACAGATGGCAGCCCTTTTTCCCCATCTTACATACCAAGGTTAGCCCCCCTAAACCGAGAATAAACCAAATGTCTTCACATTGTCACATCTAAGAATTACAAACCAATTCACACACCAGGCAGGATGGAGGCTGGTCCTTGTGGAATGAGGCATTGTGCATTGTCGGCAACGCCGGTTTAAGTGCGGGTTTATACGCCTTTTACAAGCGTGCGTGTGTGTGTGTACGTGTGTGTACGCGCATGTGTGTGTGTGTGTGTGTGTGAAGGTGGACACGAGGATGAGGAGGGTTTTACGAGAGAGGTGGAGATTGAGAAAGAGAGAGAGAGATGAAGTGTGGACAACGTAAAAGAGCACATTTAAAAGAGAGGGAATGGATGAAGGTGCGAGCAAGGGTGTAATGGTGGAGAAAAATACCGTGGCTTGGAGGGGGGGGGGGTGGAGGAGGAAGGTGGGGGGGGAGTTATGACTGCTGTACTGATTGCTTCTGTTTTTAGCCCCACCAAGGTGCAGGTCAATATTCACTGCTCTTTCTTTCTGTCTCTCTCACTCCCTCTCCCTCTTTCGCCTGTTCTTGCATCGCTCTGCCTTGGCTAGCATGCACGTGTGTGTGTGTGTGTGTGTGTGTGTGTGTGTGTGTGTGTGTGTGTGTGTGTGTGTGTGCGTTGGTGGAGGCGGTAGGCATTCGTCTTGTTTTATTAGGCCAGTGGGAGGGCTGTGGAGCCGGTACAGAACACCACTGTCCTTATTCCAGTGAACCAGCAGCAATACCCATTAACCTAGTGGTCCACTACGCTAGCTGATCAGGTGCACTTTATTAATGGTAAGGATAACGGTCATCAAATGCACTTCTGTGCTTTACGAATATACATTGATATCAATGGGACATCAGACTAGAACTGATGTTCACAGCAAACTGGGAGGAGATGGAGAGTACAACCTTTGCAGGTTGGAACAGTTTTTTTGTGATGATGTCTCCCTCAAATGTTCTATTTACATATTATTGTGACATTATGGCATTTTTTTACTGCTTCTCTGTATGTTTACATACCACTGTGTTTTGTGTGTGTGTGTTTGTGTGTGTGTGTGTGTGTGTGTATGTGTGTGTGTGTGTGTGTGTGTGTGTGTGTGTGTGTGTGTGTGTGGAAAAAGGCATGTTATGACCTGCTTAAGTCCAACGCAATTAGCACCACATGATTAAAACACAAAGATATACATTTATAGAAACCTAAACCTAACCTTTGACTTACTGAGAAAACGAAAAATGAAGAGAGTAACACCCTGCAATTGATTCTGTGCCATGAAAATATTATATGTATAAGATATTTCAATATGTTCCCTCATTGTCAGCCCCGGTACACAAACGCCGTGGTTTCCCTTGTGTTTTTTGCCCGCATCTCGCTGTGCAATGCATCGGTTGTTTCCCATGCGGGTCACCACCAAGGAGGCCGGCAGCCTGTGTGTTGTGGTAATGCGTTGTCAGACCGACCTTGGATCTCCCTCATCTCTTCACACTCCCTCAGCCAACGACGCCCACGCACCCTGACCCTCACTCACCGGGCTCGCTCTAACACTCTCTGATGCACACCCTACCTCTCTCTACCTCCCTCGCTCTCTCTCTCTCCATCCATCCTCTCTCATAAAATTTTTTTTTGGGGGGGGAATATTTGATGTTCATCTGCTCCCTTGATAAAGGCGGCTGATTTTGGTGTGTGTGTGTGTGTGTGTGTGTGTGTGTGTGTGTGCGTGTGCATGCTCTCGTGTTTGTACGTGTGTATGCTAGAGAGGGAGACAATGACGGAGAAGGTATCCCCGCTCTGACAACAGTGTCTCCCCACAGTCGTGGCGTAGCTCGCTAAAGTGTTTAGCTAGCACAGCTAGCTAAACACGTCCTCAGCCAGCGTGTTGTGTAACCGCTGGCGTGCAGCTATGGGCAGAGGCACTTACCTGAGATCCCACTTCCTGGTTGTCGTTCACTGCTTTGATAAATAAAAGCATTGGTAAAGCATATTATATGTATTTCGTGATGATAGCAAAATACATGGCTTTGAGCTGTGGGATGTGTATCGCCACACACACACACACACACACACACACATACACACACACACACACACACACACACACACACACATACACACACACACATACACACACACACATACACACACACACAAACTCAAAATCCTCAAATGTATGTAGAGAGTATAAAGACACACATTTCAGCTGATTAAATTATGTTTATAACCTTAAGGATAGCTTTTGCCCCCCCCTTTCCCCAATGCATCCATGAGATTTGTGTGTTGTGCATTTTTGTGAAACACCAACACCCACCATAAAATAAACGTATTGTGATCTGAGCGTTACGCTTTAATAAACATATGTATATGTATTCATGGTCAAATGTTGAGTAGAGATTTGTCTTAATGCCTTTCCTGGCGGCGGCCCCTCCAGACGACTGTGCTGTCTGAGGGAGGCTGGCCCATTGTTGCAACAAGGTCAATGTGATTGTTCCCGGGGTCAGACTCCATCAAAATTCAAGCATTGTCGATATTTAAGCTACGCAGAAGGCGCAAGTGTTTAGCGTCTCACACTGATAAATGGAAAAAAAGGATATGTTTTTGTGTTTGGTTTCTTACCCAAAATGGATTGGACCATTGTTCCGTTAAATGTTTGGTCACCGTTTTTCGTAATGTCTGTCCCAAGGTTCGAGAGCGGTAGAGATGTTGTAGCTGTGGTTTGACGGGATTGAAGCAGAGATGTACATTTGTAGAGCGAGGGTTACGATTTTATGTTGACCATCACACATCTGGGTTTGTATTCGGTGAAATGTGAATGTACTCCTCTCTGTCTGTGTTCTTTTGTGCTTTTTATCGATCTGTGTGTATATACGTAAATGTATGTGTGTTTGTGTATGTATATCTATATATGTATGTGTCTGTGTGTATATAGACATATATATTTATATATATAAATATATATATAGGTATCTATATATTTATTTATCTAGGTATCTATATATTTATATATCTAGGTATATATATATATCAATGTATCTATTTAATTATATACATATATCCATGTATCCATACATTTATATATCTATGAATATGTTTCTATGTATCCATAAATCTATATATGTATCTATGTATTTGTATATGTATTTATAAATATAATATAAATTTGAGAAAATGCACACACACAAGAACACAGAAGAGTACGTTCACGTTGATTGATACTGGATAATATATATCCAGTATCTTCATCTTATTATTTGATATTATCCTTTGTAGTCTCTTATTATGTAATTTCGATATCAAATGAAAATACAGTCTATTTCTGAACCGTTTGTATTGTGACGATAGGAAGGTGTCCTCTACAATATATATACTGGTGCGAGATAAGGCGTATCTCTAAGATGGCTAGCCAGGCGCCGCCGCAGGATTCATGGCTCTCTGACATACTGAATAACCTAAATATTGTAATGAAATGCGGTAACGAGCGACGACCATCCATAAGGCCCCAGACGGAATAGGGCCCCAGACGGCTGGGGTTTTAGTGATTGCTTTTTTCATTCATCACATCGCCAGGAGACCAAGGTAGAGAAATGGCCACGCTCTTTGATTGTGACCATCCAAGCACCCCCACCCGCGTCCCCCTGACATGGTCTCCATCCCCCACACACGCGCACTCACACACACACACACACACACACACACACACACACACACACACACACACACACACACACACACACACATACACACATATTTGATTATTAGTACCCCAAATCCCGGTCCCGTCTGATGCCTCTGTCGCGTCACATCGACCGGGTGGGGCGGGGTGCTGACTGGGACCGCAGACCTTGACCCTTCACCTCTGACCTTTGACCCCCGTTGTCTGTCTGTCTCTCTGTGTGTGTGTGTGTGTGTAGGGAACATGAAGCAGCTGCTGGTCTGGATTGGGCAGAACCTGCTGAAGGAGCGACCAGAACTCTTTGTTCAGGGAGACGACGTGTGAGTCCCTGTCAAGTGCAACACGCACACACATGCACATGCGCACACACACGCAAATATATGCACACACACACACACACACACACACACACACATGGACATGCATAGACACAAACACACATACACACAATGCAAAACATACTGAGAGACATACACACGCACATCAAAATACAGAGACTAACACACTTACACACAGATCAAAATACAGAGAGACACACTGCAAAACACAGACACAGACACACACTGCAAAACACACACACACACACACACACTGCAAAAAAAACACATACTGCAAAAAACACGCACACACACACACACACACCATTAGTGAGCAATATTATATTAACATATAAGTCAGATATTTGACTTATCTGATTTATCACAATAATTACAACAATAATGTGGATTTTTGACCAAAAGAGGTGCCTAGACTATTATACAGCTAATGGCTGCAGCATCCTTAAAGTGTGTGTGTGTGTGTGTGTGTGTGTGTGTGTGTGTGTGTGTGTGTGTGTGTGTGTGTGTGTGTGCGTGCACGCATATGTGGGGGAGGGGTGTTCTAGAGAGCAGGCTGACTTTAATGGCTGCCTTTATAACAGACTATTTATAGCAGCACCTGAATGGCTGAGTTACCAATAAACATCATAGATAAAGAGGTGTGTGTGTACATACGGGCTCAGCCAACTTAAAATATTTTGCAAAGGATGCACTATTCTACATTCTGATCTGTTTCACCAAAAATATATAAAACATGGTGTGGTGTGTGCGTGGGTGCAGAGTGTGAGTGTATGTGATCATACATGCTTGCTTGCACATGCTATCGTAGACTCTGAGAACATGCCCTTTAAATCGATGTGTTCAGACAATGCTCGCTTTATAGTGTAGAATGTAACAATCTGGTGTAGAATCTAATGGTACCAACACCATATGGGGGAGAACGTAACGGTACCAACACTATATGGGGGAGAACGCAACGGTACCAACACTATATGGGGGAGAACGCAACGGTACCAACACTGTATGGGGGAGAACGAAACGGTACCAACACTATATGGGGGAGAACGTAATGGTACCAACATACGTTGTTGATCACATTTTGCTTCCCTCCAACCAACATCTCTCATCAAACATATGGAAAATGTTTTCTTCACACACACATTACATTTTAGGAAGTACAGACCAAATAATCGTATTCTCCCCTCAGATTAGTCAAATATATATTTCCACGTTTTCTTTCCAATCTCTTTTGTATTTGTTTGTGTGTTGATTTTTTTTCTTTTGAATTTTAAAAAGGCACTTTGCTCATCACGTTCCAGACATGCCTTTTAACCTATGGACCCCTAAAGCTGAGCATCTCATTTTGGTTCCCGCTTAGCCCTTCTGAGTGTGTCCAGATTTAATCAAATATATAAGGTTTTTCAGGTTATTAGTCAAATACGGTCTTCAATCTGAGGCCTGTGTCACAAAAAAAATGATTTATTTGTGTATTTATAGCACAACGGCATCATTCGGATATGTGTCTTGCTCCTTTTAATGTTAATGTTCAAAGCTTTTCTTTATGTTACATTATATTTTGTGACTATAAAATTAAACTGAACGTGCGTGTGTGTGTGTGTATGGGCTGGTCCGCTGTTGCATGCAAACATGCGTCTACACACACACGCACACACACACGCACGGTGTGTGTGTGTGTGTGTCTGCCTGTGTGTGTGTGTCTGAGCGTGCATGTGTGTGCGCGTCTTGTGTGTGGTTAATGCACCCTCCTGCTCTTAAGGTGCATGCATTCAAATAGGGTCCTCTGCAGCATATATCTGCGGCGGTAGCATTATGTAACGGTGATCTGGTCCCCCACAGGAGGCCGGGAATCCTGGTGCTCATCAACGACGCAGACTGGGAGCTTATGGTGAGGATGTGGGATGTCATGGCGGGGGTGGGTCTCTGAACCTGGGCTGGCCTCACCTCAAGACGACCAGCAATGGGAGAGGAGGCTGGAGAGGAGGGCTTAGCGTGTCTGAATGCTTGCGTGTTTGCAGCTGTTGAAATATACACGTATGGAAGCTAGTGAAGGGGTTAGCGTGTTAAAAAGATGTCATATTTTATCAGAGATTGAGTGTATTTTTTAATGCCTAATACACACAGAGACACACACACACACACACACGTACACACACACACACACACACACACACACTATCACATACATAGAATGCATTGGTGTCAAATTTGATAGTTTTATTTATTTGATTGCCTATTCAAACAAATAAACAACAGTATGTCTGAAGCAGATGAAGGCCACATACACACACACACACACACACACACACACACACACACACAAACACAAGTCCTCCTCATCACTGTGTCATGTTGTGATCTCCGCAGGGGCAACTTGACTACGAGCTCCAGGACAAAGACAACGTAGTGTTCATCTCCACCCTGCATGGCGGGTAGACGTACGCAGAGAAGGGGAACACACCCACACACACACACACACACACACACACACACACACACACACACACAAGAACACAAGAACACACCCCATGGGATGAGCATTCCAATTATTTGCTATACGGTTTGAATAAAGTGATGATGATGATGTTCATGTCAGACTGTATAGAAGCAACTGGAACATTAAACTACATGGACCCTCATTTCACCCATCCTCTTCAGAAGGGCTTCACACTGAGGCCTACAGCCTTCAAGGCTCTCAGAGGGCCCGGGCCAGGCTGAGGGGTGCCTGTTTCTAAGTGTTGAGAAGACTGAACACATGCTTTTCTTTTTCTTATTTTTTTTCCTTATTTTGAAGTTATAATGTATCATGGTTTATGACAAACATAGAAGGATTGTTACATTAAAGTATTTTTTTTCTATTTTGTGTTGTATATACTGTATATTATGTCAAATTTATATTTAGTGTTTGGTCGTATTTATCAAGTGTACAATTGGCAAAACATTCAAGAAATTCAAGAAATGTAAACAATTGAATGCCTTTGCAAAGAATATTTCCACATAATTTTATTTTAAATTCTAGTTATTAAGACTGATTTATTTTTATAAGGAACTTTGTGACATTTTCCGGAGGGAAAAAATACTGGTTAGCTTAATAAACATAACATAATTTAGACAAAAGCCAAATTTACTAGGTTAACTTACTTTTATTTCAATCAATGTTCATTTTTCGAGCCTGATTTTCTTTGAAAACATCAAACCTCTAATTTGACACTTAGGACATATATTTTGAACATTTCAGCCTTTTAATTCGTTGTTGTCATTGATTAATTTAACCAGACGCTCGGCTGTGTGTACCAAACTAATGCAGACATTACCATAATGTTTCACTCAATAAATTAGGTATTTTTTAAATCACGCTTCGATAATTCCCTCAGATATATCGGATCGATTACAGCCCAGCTGGGTGATCGGATTTGAGTTTTAGGGTGATTAGAGGGGACTTCAGGGACTACTTGGCGTTTCTATGGGCCCATCCAGCAGAACGCTAAGGGGACTGGCGGGAAACCTCCAGTCCCGCTGCGGGGGGTCGCGGTCTAGCCTCGGGGTCGCCCTCCCCGAAAACGCCTGCGGCGACCAAAAGCCTTTTTCTCGGTTGTGGAGTCCGATTTGCAAGGGGAAACTGGCTGATAATGGCCGGGAGAAAGAAAATGCTAATTCATCCTGAGAGGTCTTATAGAAAGCGAGAGTGAGAAAATGTAGCGTTCCAGTCGCAGCTAACCTGTCGTAGAAGTGTGTGTGTGTGTGTGTGTGTGTGTGTGTGTGTGTGTGTGTGTGTGTGTGTGTGTGTGTGTGCGTGCGTGCGTGTACGCGCGTGCGTGCGTTGCAGGGGACTATAGCTTATGTAATGGAGGAGGATGAAAGAACGCACGCCCGCGTGACCTTTCTGTGGCGGGCTCTGAGAGAGTGCGCGAGGCCGTCGATGTTTGGAATGTTCAGAGGATTCGAAAAAACGGGATTTGTAACGAAATAGAATGTTCGGCTTCTTTTCCCACTTTTTATGTGAAGATGGGATGCTCATTTGATGGGTAGGAGCTCTAGTTGCTTATCTGTTTAATTCCCCCAACAGCCCTATTTAAGCACATTTAGTATTAACTAAAAATAAACAGCAGACCTATTTAAAGCACCAGCTGTGAGGCTCATTTACCAAATGCAAATATAGGCCCGTCCTGACATATGGCAATAGAATGCAGGTTTTCTTTAAACCTATAAAGGACTTTACATTTAACCTTTCACGCACTTTTCGTGACCATTACAGTGCAGCCATTTAATATTAGTACCACTATTCGTTATTGTTTCGAATATTGAGTTTATTATTACACTCGGCCAGTGGAGCCATAATATCGGACATTTACCCCAGCAGAAATAGAGCATCAGGGAGCGAGTCTCAAAACAATTATCATCAAGTCAGTTTGAGATGTACCGGAGAATTAAAAGCAGGGAGGGAGCATCTCTCTGCCTCTGGGCTGGACGCAGGAAGAATCTGCGTAAACCTCCAGCTTGAGTAATAATCTTTATCTTTTGCAGCCTATGGGATGCAATTGAACGTGCGTTTCTATCGGACGATAAACAACAGATGGACAGCTTTTCCTTTAGAAAAGCCAGCCCTGTCCTCTGTTGTTTCAACTTAACAGTCATGCATCTTTATAATTATTATGTTTCAGCTCATGTTGTGGCGCTGACCCCCAGGCATAACGGATGCTGTTGTGAAGACATAGTTGGGCATTTAAACAATGTGTTAAATAATCCACTGCCTAATCGAATGGAACACCGAATAGTCGTGTTGGGGTATTAATGATGAAAATGTGATCCCAATAATGATTTAGGCCTATAATCCACTTGTGTTTGGTATATTTTCATGATTTCATTGGGAAGGACTGTGGGAAATGAAAGGGCCTGTACGCCAGATCATGTTAGTCAGCCTCCACGTTGAAGTGTAGCATGGAATCATCAATGTAAAATATACATATTAATGTAGATTTTATATCACAGTATTGTGCATTTGTTCGGATTAAACCAACCATTTACTTTTTACAGTTTGTTCCTTATTTCTGCCAAATGATAAACCAACCACCGTCTTAATATATTTTTCATATTTAATTTGAAAACCTCAGAAAGCCACTGTTTAGCAATCATCAAACCATTTTCAATCTCTTTATAAGTCACATATTAATTGGGTGTGCGTTGTGATATTTATAATACAGAACTCCACATACTGACCCAGAATCCACTGGACATACTGGTGTGTGCATACTGGTTTGGTCAATTAAGCTACAAGAAACCCGTAGTTTTAGAAGAGAATCGGTTAATTCTTATTTATTTATATTGTATACATTCAATGGTGAAGGATTCCTACATTTATTTTAACCGTCCAAAAAAAAAAAAAAAAAACTCCCAATAGTAATGTTACGAATGGGCATACAGTAGGCCTACCACCACCGTGATCCAAAACCAATTAATATCGAAACGAAAATAGTGAACATCAAAGGGGAGACTAGTGCCAAGTGATTTAGTGATGTGTCTCCTAACGTTAGTGAGTAACGTCGTCAGAGGCCTTGTTTGCTGGAGCCTCTAAGGCTTGTTACTCCTTTTTGGACAAAAAGGACAAACTAAATGATATATTTAAATAACAATCCACTCCAATAAACTATATCTCCAAGGCACGTTTTGTTTAAAAGGATAAAGAAAAGAAAAATAATGATTTTTTTGTGCATCCCAGGCTATAGAGGCCTATAGGCCATGAGATGAGAATTTAGAATGCATTTAGGCCTACCCTCGTCTTTACTACGAAAACGAGCTTTTTGCACATTTGTTTCTAAAGAAAAGGTATAACAATTGCATTTTAAGAAGAATCACGGCTCGTCTCCTTGTCGTATTTGGGCTGTTTTATTTTACGATCGGACCCATCTTAAGCCATTCCAGGTCCCATAGGCCACACGCGTCGATATGCACGAAGACAACTAACTGTTTTATACAATTTGTTGAAGCGTCGATACATCAATGCTCCCCGTCGATAGTTGCCATTTAAAACAAACAGGCTAGATTAGATTTTCGACAAAGTGTAAATACCAATCGGGGCCCAGGGAAACGCACATGCGGAAAACACATCACATGAGGCAAAGATTATGTTCCCTCCACTTTATTGGCCCAATACGACGTCCGGCTACAAGATATGCAAATTGAAATTGTTCCTTACCTGAATCATTACCATTTTCAACAACATTTCTTTGAATTATAGGCCTACATATCCAAGAATGTGAGGCCCAACGTTGACATTTCGTCTGACCGACAGACAGCAAAGTGATGAATTGGAGTCCGCAGCAACAGATGTCCATACACAATTCTTGCGATTGAGTTTTGACGTGACTCAAGAATTGCGTTTGGACAATCAGCCGCTAGAGACTCTAAACAGGGTCGTCAGAAGACAAAACAAGACACATAAATACCGTGCCCCTTCATGGTTCACTGGATGTACTCGCACAAGATGCAGGTGCAGTTCTATAGGCTCTAGGCCCTGTGTGCACCTGCCCCCCTTGCAGTCTGTAGGATGTGTACATCGAATGTATAGCCGACACATCTGCTCTGATTTCGATGAGAATGCATGGAAAAGTTTGGTCGCTCGCTGTGAGGGAGGTCGCATTAGCTTAATGGGCATTATTTCCCATTCTCTTTGTTTAGCATTCTTACATCCTTGTGCCTCACAAATGATGCTATTTACTGCCGGTCAAACTGTAGGCCTATGCCCGTATACAACCTATGCCCGTAATATACAATAAACAAACCCTTTTTCTAAAGATGCATTTAATTGCACTACTACTGTGCAAATAAATGCACTTAAAAATAACTCCTCGTCGAACGTTGGGTTGAACCCTCAACACGTAGTGCCTACTTTAACTGCCATTATCTTACTAACCGTTTTAAAAAATACATTTCCAACATGTAAGCAAGTACAAGCCACCCAAGGAATACCATCAATACATCTAGAGCCCCTAATTTTAACTACGTTTCCTTTACTTATTTAACCCCCCCCCCCCCCCCCCCCCCAGAGGCAGAGGAGAAGGAATGAGAAAAGCGTGCACACATAAGAGGTACTTTCAGCATTCCCCACCTCCCTTCCTGCTTCTTTAAAGACGTACAATCCTCGATAAAAGGCTAAAGTTAACCCCAAGTCCCTTCCTGGATTCGGAGGGCCTAAAATGGCTGAACGGCCCCCGCGTCTCAGTGAAATGTCATCTGTCTCCTCCTGCAGCGAGGCTACACCGCGCGCTATACAAAGCGGCGTCTCCGCGTTACAGAGGCGCAGGCTATACGTTGAGGAGGACGACGTCAGGGGAGGAAACAGAAAGAAAGACATTTCGCACCATTTCGGCACCTGTAGTGACATCGATATAGGAGGCAGAGGATGACTGTTCAGTTCTGGAGCAGCACCATAAATACGATTCACACAGATCCCCCTTCGCACACACAAACTCTCTCTCTCTCACACACACACACACACACACACACACACACACACACACACACACACACACACACACACACACACACACACACACACACACACACACACATAAGGCTATACCGTTCTGTACCGTATCCTGCAAAGACACGGACAAAAAAGTAAGGGACGGATCGGTCTCTTCCCCCCCCCCGGGCGGTTTCCGCTGATGGAGTCGATGAGAGGGGGGAAAGGAGGAAAAACGTTAGTTCCAGTGTGTCCTTGGGCCAAATTCCCCCACGACGTGCGTCGACTATCCTACGCTCCGTTTAATGAGAATAACAACAAATAAGGGATTAAAAAAAAACGCTGGAAGAGAAGGAGAGAGAAGAGGAGGAGAGGAGGCGACACGCGTTCAGCCCGGGCTGGGGAGATGGAGAGAGCTTAGGTCCCCGGCGGCGCTGCCAGTATAGTGTCCTCCTCGGTGTCTCCTCCTCCGGACGGTGGACGCTCCTCGCGACACCTCCTCCTGGTGTGTAACGCACCGACCACTGCTCCGGCTCCTTGCCCTGCTGGCTCGTCTTAAGCCCGGACCCAACAATACGTTGCTGCTGCTGCGACGGACGGAGAGAGAGTGGGGAAGGTCTTCGCTTGGTACTGAATTTGAATAACGCCATGGGGTGATAAATGTCCATTGTACCGCTGAAGTAATGAATCTCCGCTGTCCTCTGTGTCACACACACACGCACGGTTGCGCGCACGCACACGGACGCACGCTCACAACACACCGCTAATGTGTGCGTGTGTGTGTGTGCGTGCGCGGGCACACACATGCACACACACACACACACACACACGCACGCACACACACACACACACACACACACACACACACACTCACCACACACACACACACACACACACACACACAGACCAGCAGCTGCGATGGAGGGACCAGAAACCCCTCTTAAAGACACAACAGCCCCATTTTCCTAGCCCTAAGTAAAAAAAAGCGAGAGATTACAAACCCGACAGTGTTTACTCTGCGCCAAAACGTCCTGAGCGCGCTGCGTGACGTGTGTGTTTCTCTTGTGTGAGCAAACTAGTGCAACGCCGTAACCAGGCACGCGGGCATAGAGCAAGCTCTTCATTACCATGTTTCACTAATCAACACAAAGTGATCTGTATTCCTCTCTGGGCGGACAGTGCCAGGGGACACGAGCTATAGATCCGCTGTGGAAACAAAATGTATCAACTAAAATAACTAAATGGTCTGTTAAGGAGAGAGAGGGAGAGAGGAGGATTTGTCACAGTTTGACAGTGCGTGACTTGTTCAAGGGGCATGATGTCGCCATTGGGGGCATATGTCTAATCCAAAGCGTTTACATGTTTAACTTTAGGAACTTTAATATTGATTCAAAAAGTAAATTTGATATTCAGCTGCATAAAACTGCATGCCACACTTTCATGTTCGTTTCGTTCGTTTTTCCCCCTGTTTAAGCAACACATATTCATTGAATAGTTTAAATTGAATTGAATAGTTTAGATTTACAGATATGTTTCGTCCCATTAGAGGAGATTTAAAAGGATTGGTTGACCATGGAAGGAACCTCAAGGCCCGACATGCGTCAGATGGTAAGCTTAAATACAGGGCCATGTTTTATACAATTCAGCTCTTTAAGAATGCACATAAGTCATTCAATCCCATTTGACCCATCTCTGGTTGACATTATTTGATATCAATGTAATGAAATCTAATCAATTACATTTAATCCTTACAGACATCAGCACTTTAGACTGCAGCATTTTCGCGCGTATAGCCGTATGATGCTTACATCCTACCTCTATAAGGGAAAGGGACCCTCCCTCTCTCTCTCTCTCTCTCTCTCTCTCTCTCTCTCTCTCTCTCTCTCTCTCTCTCTCTCTAATAAATCATCCTCGCTGATCCCGCCCCGGACGCAGGGGGTCCTCCTCCTTAAAGCTGATTCCTTTTTTGTTTTTTTCCCTTCCCTTTTCATCCTCTGAAGCAGCGTTAAGTTAACCTCTGCTGATCCGCGGCGCGCCTCTCTCTGTCCCCGCGCGCCTTTTCTCTCTTTCATTCATTCAGCCCAGTCACTCATTCACTGCTCCTTTGAACGGTGAAAAGCAGAAAACCCTCGAGCTCGAGCTTCTCTTCAGCGAGCGCTCCGCCTTTTAATGTTCGACTCCTCCAGAGGCGGGAAACTGAGCGAGTCAAGAGGGGCTTCTCCGCGCTCGCGCCGTGTAATCACCTGGGCTTTCCCGCGGGATATAAAATCCCCCGCGTGCGTGATTATCACAAGACCAGGCATAAACACAACTGTGTTCTCTTCGATCGAGTCATTTCACTATATGTATGCTTGAGATAAGAAGGTTCAAATTTTAAATGAAGGACACTGGGATGTGTGAGCTATATATCTTGTCCATATTGTCATTTATTACGGAAAAATGAATAAAAACCAACATTCAAAGGCGTTCAAAGCCTGAACGTTAACACTCATTTCGAAGAGTCACCTTGTCCTCTTGTCTATCAAGTTAGAAGTGAGAACAGGTGGTTATTCGCAAAAAGCCCATCTTTAGGCCTAAGCACTCCCTCCCTTCAGAAGGTTAATTGTTTTGGATTTTCTGGCTGTGAGCCGCGAGGATGACACCCACAAATAAAATGGTAATCATCGCGAGCAGTTGGCATGACGACCAGAATGCGTTCGGTGGCGGTGGTTTCTTGCTGGCCGTGGACGCGGGAGCCTTATTAGCTCAGTGTTGCTTTCTTGTCGCCATCGTGGGTCGTGGTGGTGTATAGTCGAGGGGTGTGTGTGTGTACACACACAAACAGTAGGGGGCTGCGGCGCTCTAAGCAGGGGTCACTGTGCTTCGCTCCATTCACAAATCAATGTTTAACCCGCAGGCTTAAAGGGCCTGGCAGGGAGGAGAGAGAGGGGCCCGGTGAGGGCCCGGCAACCAAACGGCCCCTCCGAGAGATGGAGAGCAGTTAAAGGACAATGGGAACAGGGAAGCCCTTTGAATACACCCCCCTCAGTGAAGGCACCTCACCCCTGCTGCTAGGCCAAGGCTGATGGAGAGGTGAGAGAGAGGGAGGGGGAGAGAGGTAGGGGGCCGAAGGGGGGGAGAGAGAGGTGAGAGCTAGAGAGAGGGAGAGAAAAGGGACAGAGACAGTTTGAGGGAGATAGAGGGGGATATATAGAGAGAGTGAGAGTGAGGAATTGAGAGATTGGGAGGGAGGGAAAGAGGTACACATGGGAGAGAGAAGAAAGAGAGAGAGAGAGAGAAAGGCAGAGAAGAAGAGAGAAGAGAGGATGGAGAGGAGGAAGGCAGAGAGAGAGGCACAGAATGAGAGAGAGAGAGGATGGATAGGAGAGAGAGAGAGAGAGAGAGATGTAGGTAGGGAATGCAGTAGCAGAGGGATATGCTAACAGCGATTGAAGGGGAAGGCGGGTCATTATAAGAAGGTTAATGGAAGGGTAGAGGGTAAACAGAAATAGTGCCAAGGGTACTGGTTAAAGTGCTCTGGTAGAGCGACTCCACTCTTCATCTGTCCAGCAACATTGCTAATAGCCTTCTGATACTCCTCCTGAGAAACCGTGGAGGCTCAACCAGCTAGCACCTATAGGATAGAGCATACTGCTATATACTAGCTTACTGGGGTGTACTGGTAAACCCTATAGGGCTAGGATAATATACAGTATAGGGCTAGGGTATACGACTATACACTATATGGCTAGGGTAATATACAGTTAAGGGCTAGGATATATGACTATACACTATATAGCTAGGGTAATATACACGATAGGTCTAGGATATAGTACAGTATACGGCTAGGCTATAGTACAGTATAGGGCTAGGCTATAGTACAGTATAGGGCTAGGGTAATATACACGATAGGTCTAGGGTATAGTACAGTATAGGGCTAGGCTATAGTACAGTATAGGGCTAGGCTATAGTACACTATAGGGCTAGGGTATAGTACAGTATAGGGCTAGGCTATAGTACACTATAGGGCTGGTTACTCTTCAGTATAGGGCTAGGATAATATACAATATAGGGCTAAGGTATAGTACTATACACTATAGAGGGATTATTTGTTTATCAACACTGCGCAGAAAGATATCAAAAAGAACATTTGCTTGACCGGTTGCCATTGTTATCTCCGTGTGGTTCATTTGCAGTTGCGGTGTTAATTAGCGATTTTGTCAGCTTACTGTTACATTAAACTGTAATCAGACAACGCGGTTATATACTATAGACCCTATAGTATCTGTGGTATAAAGGCTGGGACGAATTTTGAATTATAAACATGTACACTTTATGTTGAAAGTATAGACCGTCGCGATTTCTTTTGAAACGAATGGCGCGGTGATTATTCTTCAAAACATGAGCTGGTAAATTGTGAAAAATGAATTAAACTGTAATCAGACAACGCGGTTAGTTGCTATAGACCCTAAAGTATCTGTGGTATAAAGGCCGGGACGAATTTCGAATTATAAATATGTACACTTTATGTTGAAATTATAGACGTCGCGATTTCCATTGAAACGAATGGCACGGTGATTATTCTTCAAAACAGAGCTGGTAAATTAGAGAGCTGGCTTTATACCCTAGAGCAGGGGTCAGCAACCTTTTCAACTTGCAGTGCCAGGTTTACATTTTCTCATTAATGACTGTGCCTTAAGCAACAATATATTAAAAATTAAGCTGAATTATGACACAGCGACCAAAAACATTTCCAGAAGACCTGGAATTGTACTATTTCCATATAGTCCACAATCATGCATCAACATTTTAAATGTTTTTTTGGTTGTTATATTTGCAACATGGGCTTACAAATTATAATTACTTATGTCCCATCTTAAAACACCATTTTCAGAAACTCAATCAAAAAAATATTTGCACTGTGAGAAATGTAAAAAACGAGAATATATATTAGAATGTTGGAACCATCCACATCAATATCTTTAAGACATGTACAGCTTTGCAAAACCATGTGAAGGCGATGCATAAAGGCCACTTGCAACAATATTTTATATATTTTCTTCTCTATTACTCACAACATAGGTTTAAATACTATTAATTGATCCCATTTCAGAACACTGGTTTCTGTAACTAATTTAAACATATTTGCACTGGGAGAAAAATGCCCAAAACAGAATAAAGTGCAAAAAAAATCGGTAGTAATGATTATGCTGCCGCATTGTGTTGTGATTTTTTTTAATAATAATAATAAAAGAAAAATAAAAAACTTTTTTTTTTTTTAAGTGTGATAATGATTATGCTGCCCCGTGCCAGTGGTGGCACGCGTGCCTAGGGTTGCCGACCCCTGCCCTAGAGTATCTGTGGTTTAAAGGCTGGGACGAATTTTGAATTATAAATATGTACAATCCATTACGTTATCTCTGGCTCATAGCTGAGCGGACTAGAATACCCCCGTTGCCAAGTCGTAGCTATAAGTCGTCCTATTTATGTGAAAAACTTTATATTTGATTTGTAAAACGCATGAAAATATAAATGAACGATCTCAATTTCTTTTCCTTGGCAAGTGACCATGGTATAAGCGGGATAATGCTCTTCGAGGTGTCCAAAACATGTTTGATCGATCATAATTTAATGGGACTACTTTTTGAGGGAGATGAAGTATTTGAATTGTTTTACTATGTTGGCAAGCAAGAAGTAGAATAAATGGGATAATCAGTCTTATTAAAAGGGTTTGTGCAACCAACTGCACAACAAGACATGATTGCGGCTCTTGTCGTGCTCGTCTCATTCTGCCAACGACATGCGCGTAGAGCGGGGAGTGACGTGGAGTTACGTAGACTGATAATCCCTCTATAGGGTTACTATATAGGGAATACTACTATAGTGTTACTATATAGGATCTTGCTAAGGGTTACTAGGGTATAGTACTATAGGACTACTAGGGGAAACTCCAATATAAGGTTGCTATATAGGGTATACTTCTATACACTATAGTCCTACTAGGGGATGTTACTATACATTTCAGTGTTACTATATAGGGTATAGTACTATATACCATAGAGTTACTATATATGTCAAACTACTATACATTATAGTGTTACTTTATAAGGTATAGTACTATAGAGCATAGGGTTACTATATATGGTAAACAATTATACATTATATAATTACTTTATAGGATATAGAGCATAGGGCTACTATATAGGGGATGGTATTTAACTTACAATGATTTTGAGATTAAGGTACTTGCAGGAAGTATATCTTTGAATGTTGTAGTTGTGTACATTTCTATCAGGTCCATGTAATACAGAAATACAGAGAGGCATATTAGCTGGGTGTCGATCCAGAAACAGGGACCATCAGATTATCACAAACCTTGGTTGACATTGTAGTGATCAGATTCTAGTTTCAGAACTGTGGTGAAGAGCCTATTTAATGGCATTTGTCATCCAAACAGATTTAGCTCAGCAAAAGAGAGAGTTTAATAGGCCTTCACTAACACACAGGATGGACAAAAGACATTGTTCTGCAAACATAAAAGGCAAATTAACTAAACGAACCAAAGCTTTCCTATAATATTGCGGCTCTCCCCTGACGGGCCCATACCATAGAGCCACACCACCCACACCCCCGCCCTCAACGCTGCCCAAACATTCAACCATTCCCCGGAATTCTTTGACAGTTGCTGCTGGGTTGCCTGGCAACAGCGCGACAGACAGCATCATCCAGGGAGAGAGCGTGTGAGACGCAGATGAGATGAGAGGGAGCCAGGGGGAAAGTGCTGTCCTCATCTCATTCTCTTACTTACACCTAAGGAGGTAAAGCTACTTACAGCTAAGGAGGTAAACCTCAGTACTTATACCTACTGAGGTAAACCTACTTAAACCTATGGAGGTAAACCTACTTATACCTAAGGAGGTAAACCTCAGTACTTATACCTACCGAGGTAAACCTATTGATATATGGAGGTAAACCTACTTAAACCTATGGAGGTAAACCTACTTAAACCTACAGAGATAAACCTACATAAACCTATGGCGATAAAACTACTTAAACCTACTTAAACCTATGGAGGTCTACCTCAGTTTTTATACCTACAGAGATACCCCTCAGTACTTATACCTACAGAGGTATACCTCAGTACTTATACCTGCAGAGTTACACCTCAGTACTTATACCGCCAGAGGTACACTTCAGTACTTATACCTACGGAGGTAAACCTCAGTTCTTATACCTACAGAGGTATACCTCAGTACTTATACCTGCAGAGGCACACCTCAGTACTTATACCTACAGAGGTACACCTCAGTACTTATACCTACGGAGGTAAACCTCAGTACTTATACCTACAGAGGTATACCTCAGTACCTATGCCTACAGAATTATACCTCAGTACTTATACCTACAGAAGTATACCTCAGTACTTATGCCTACAGTGGTATACCTCAGTACTTATACCTATGGACGTAATCCTCAGTACTTATACCTACAGAGGTATACCTCAGTACTTAAACCTACGGAGGTATACCTCAGTACTTATACCTACAGAGGTATACCTCAGTACTTATACCTATGGAGGTAAACCTCAGTACTTATACCTACAGAGGTATACCTCAGTACTTATACCTACGGAGGTAAACCTCAGTACTTATACCTACGGAGGTAAACCTCAGTACTTATACCTACGGAGGTATACCTCAGTACTTATACCTATGGAGGTATACCTACTTACACCGGTATACACTTTAGGTGTTAAATATGTGTACGCGCAATTGTAGGAGACTCTGTGATGTATCAACCCAGTCTCACAGAAATATTTTAATCATTTAATCTATTTATTCGTGATCTGGGACACGTAATTTCATTTTTTTCGTGCCAAAAGCACAAATTTCTAACAATAAGACAGCTTTTGGCCACCAGTTTCTACTTTCACCTTTAATTCTGAGAAATTGTGACAATTCATGGATATATTTAATGCAGGTGCGCTGCTCTGTAGGCAAACCACAACGGAAAAAAAGGTAGCTGCTTCATCTCTTCTTTTTAGAATGAGTTTGAAATTTGTGCTTTCGGCACGAAAAAATTGAAATTACGTGTCCCAGATCACGAATAAATAGATTAAATGACGTGACGTGACAGTGTCACGTATTTCCGTGAGACTGGGTTGGATGTATAGCCTGCGCAATACTAAACCAATTGATGCAAGCTATACCCATGACACACATAAAGGATTCCTGTGAGTGCCTCTTCACATGAGATAAGGTCAGTATTTCTGTACCTGATATCTGGTCGGATAGTGTAAAAGGCAGAGATCAGCGGAAGCAGGACGTTAAATGAAATAGTTCTCTCTCTAAAACAAATGAGGAATAAATAAATAATCCATCCATTGATTGTGTTATCGAGCTCTGTCTGTCTATTGATCTGTCTGTCTGTCTGCTGTCTCTCTGTCTGTTTACATGTTTAGCTAATTAAGCAGCAGGCTAAGTATTGCTTTCCTCTTCTGTATATATTTGTACATACTCCAGACTTATGAAGTATACTGTGGTTGCTAATTAGTGTTGGATTTCCCTCGACAAATGTCATCTCAGTTGAAAAATGTAATGATTCATGTGGTTTCATGTTAATGCAACGTTTTGAATAATCTCCCATTTCAATCAAAGTATTTGTTGTTTTTCTGCGTGTCACATGACCTCAGAACCGACTGGGGCTGGGATTCATCTTGTGCTGACCAAGTGGGCCTTGACTTGTCCGACAGACACAGGTCATTTATTTATTTTTTCACAGAGGCAATTATGTGTAAGTGCTTTGGTCAAACTGCAGTATTGGCCACCTGAGGTAAAATCCCATGGGTCAATTTACCTATACTGCTGGCAATTCCTCCAAATCTCCCTGTCTTACATCTCATGTCGTTGACCACAGTCCTAAAGCTTTCTGACGGGTTTGCTCAGATGATGGGCATAGATAGATACCGATATACACTGGTCACACACAATGTCCTTTATAATGTTGTTGCATACAATCCATTTCTATGGTGTACACACTGTCCTTTATCATGGTGTTACAAACAATGCCCTTTATCATGGTGTTGCATAATGTCCTTTATAATGGTGTTCCAATGTATTTTATTATAGTTTTACACAATGTCCTTTATCATGGTGTTACACGATGTCCTTTATTATAGTGTCATACAATGTCCTTTATAATGGTCACACACAATTTCCTTAATTATGGTGTTACACAATGTCCTTTATTAAGGTGTTACACAATGTCCTTTATCATTGTGTTACACAATGTCCTTTATTATAGTGTTAAACAATGTCCTTTATCATGGTGTTACACAATGTCCTTTATTATAGTGTTACACAATGTCCTTTATCATGGTGTTACACGATGACCTTTATCATGGTGTTACACAATATCTATTATCATGGTGTTACAAACAATGTCCTTTATTATGACAGAAATAAAGAGAGACAAACAAAAAGACAGGCACACACAGACAAACAGATGAGCCGACAGACACACAGACAGACAGACAGGCCGACAGACACACAGACACACAGACATGGGGGAGGGTGCTGAGTAAGAAGGCCTGTGGTCCACACGCTGAGTGACAGGTATTGAACTCGGCAGCCAAAAGACGTCTCTATGGGAACAGTATTGATTATTGCCTCAGCAATAAAGATTCTAAGAATGCCATGACGGGATGCTGGCCACCCCACCCCCACCGTAAAGACACACACACACACACACACACACACACACACACACACACACACACACACACACACACACACACACACACACACACACAAGACACACATCCACACACATACAAAGACACACATCCACACACACAAACACACAAAGACACACATCCACACACAGACACACACACACACACACACACGGCCACACACACACACAGTCATGCACCCATACATTTCTAACCCAAAGCGGCAGCCATTTTCTTTGCATCGGGCATGAAAGCTATTTCATTTCCTAATAAAGGATTACTGCAGGTTTTGATAGTCTAACCGTTGCCGCTATGTACACGTTTTGTGTGCCTTATATGTATGTGTGTGTGTGTGAGTTGCTGGTGTGTGAAGAAGGTTGTGTGTGTGTGTGATGTAATGTGTGTATGAATGCCTATAGTTCCAGGGGCCCGTGGAAGACCCCCCACGGTGCTTTAAGACTCGGTAATAGAATCAATGAATTAAAGCTTCCCACAACACACTAGGAACCACACTCAAGGCCTTCAGCCTTTCCAGGACTTTTCATCCCGGGCCTTCTCATTCGCAATCTCCCCTATTTCGTTCCTTCTCGTTATTTCTCACTGATATGCAACACATTTCCATTCACATGTTGAAGATTTCATTTTTTTGTACACGACGCAACACTCTCACAAACACCCTTCTCAACATGTCACCTTCTTGTCTTTGACTTTTCACACATACTCTTCTCTGCTGTGCCCTCATGGATGCATACAAAAACTAATCAGATCAACCCACACATATGCACACATCCACACACCCACACACACACACACACACACACACAGGGGCCCCCGACGCAGCCCTGACCTCTTGACCCGGTTGGGAAAAGTTAGGGGACCTGAGGTTGAACCCTCCGGACCACGTACGCTGGGAACGTGCTATTAAGCGGACGAGATGGTGTGGGTGGTTGTGTGTGTGTGTGTGTGTGTGTGTGTGTGTGTGTGTGTGTGTGTGTGTGCGTGCGTGCGTGCGTGCGTATGTGTGTGTGTGTGTGTGTGTGTGTGGCAGAAAGAGAGGGAAAGTGAGAGAATGGAAAGAATAGTGCAGGACACTCAGGGAGTCATGAATGGGCGAGATCTCTTTGACCCTCAGACCTTTAGATCACGTTCCTTATTGTGGGCCGCCCCTCATTCCTGGCTTTCCAGATTTCTGCTTCCCCTCTCTCTATTCACCCCAGTGTCCCCTCTCAAACACCCCCATTGGGATATAGCATAGTAATGAAGATAGATTCAGGAGGTAAAACGCAGGTCTTTATTGAACTACTCCAACGGTACGCGCGCTACAAGAGCTGTGTTGGGGAAATGGGAACCATGCTGTTTCTTTGACAATACCGGCTACGTGGAGGGTAGTGGTGTTAGGCATTAGCAGAGGGTGGTTATTACTTTTGTTGATGACACTTAAGGATGTGGAGGATCTAGGGAGACTGAAGGCTAGTCTACTAAGCTAGTCCAATCTGTATTTATAAGCAGCCTACTTGGAAAACATTTGTCCCTTCCATCTCTTCCAACATTTTTACTTTTATTATTTTTTTTGTAATTAAAACGATTCAACAGATAATTGTCATTCACTCTGTAAGTGAGAAATTATCTAGCTATTTTATAGTTTGGGGATGAATTTCAATGACGTGTTTTAGACCAAAAACCCCATCTTCTGGCGACTTCATGGAACTGCAGGCAGTTTAATGGAATGCCACATTTCCAAGTAAGGACAGTTAATGGATCGCCTACCTATGCCTTCAAAGATGCAGGAGGACTGCCAACTAGACAGAGGCGAACGGGTGATCTGATTCGTTGCAATGGAAAGTATTCTCTGGCCAAATAAAGTAGCATCGTACCGTTACATTACCAAACAACGGGAGATACAATCCGCCACATATATCTCTTAAATTATGTTTGGCTGTGGATTGATGCGGAAGTTGTAATGTAAACTCCGGCACACAGGGGTCTTGGAAAAGGAGTGTCTAGGCTGCATGGATACGGGAGGAGGGGAGCTGGAAAGTTAGGAAAGCCCTTTTCCTGTATTGCTGACGCGAACAGGAGGGCCGTGAGCGCGTCGGAGAAGCAACGACGTCCACGATGTTGATGTGGCTCTTAGGCTTGGTGATCTTCGTGTCACGGACAGAATGTTACTTTGCCGAAGAGAAATATCCAGAAGAGTCCAAGATGCAGCCGCCGACGGTGGTTATAGCGATCATAGCGCGGAACGCAGCGCACTCTCTGCCCTACTACCTGGGAGCTCTGGAGAACCTCAACTACCCCAAAAGTCGCATCTCTGTGTGGTGGGTCACTTGCATGGGATACGGTTTTGCATGCCAGGCTTCTTTGTTATGCGTCCCTTAGTCGTCGCTCAAAAGGTCGAAAGCATCTATCATCACTATCCCCTAGATTGCATTCTGAATGCAGCCCCCCCACCCCCTCCGTATTGTCCCAAATGACTTCCAGATTAATCAGTATGATTTGGACACGAGTACCCTTTCAGTCTAGCATCGGACTCTTTTTATACTTACTTTTAAAAGGTGCTTTCTTTCATAATATGCCTATGTCCACACCCACAACGATTATCAACACGAATGAAAAGCCTTAATTATCACTCGACAAATCATTGCTACACGGTTTTTATATTGCCTATTGATCATAATGAGGGACAGGCCTTAAACGATCATGAAATAAATTTGTACATTTATCCTGATACTCTTCCAAATAACCAATTTCCAGAGGGATCAATACAGTCATCTGAATATGAATGTTGTGCAGTCAAAGTGACACCATAAACATAAACCCTCCACAAGTTGTTTCAATCAACGTTTCCCCTACAATTTAAACAACATCTGAACTGTAATCTATAAAATGAACCGCGGAACTGACAACTTTCCTCTATTTAATTACCTGTAATCTATGTTACAGGACAGCCACAGACCATAACTTAGATAACACCACAGCTATGCTGAGAGAGTGGCTGACCGTCATGCAGAAACACTACCACTATGTAGAATGGAGGCCTATGGACCAGCCCACGTAAGTAGTATGGACCCTACATCGCTTTCATTCACAACAAGGAGGCCAGGAAAACATCTTTAGCTTTTTATCTTTTGAACCTTTTCAGCTCAGACGACCGTCAGTACAAATCAAGTAGCAATTATCCTCTGCCTCATACATCACCATGCGTGCGTTTTATTGTGTGTGTGTGTGTGTTTTCAGTGTGCCGTTGTATTGTAATTATGATTAGTTGTATTTAGTGCGTTAACGTTATTATGTGATCATTAGTGTATTGACATGGGTCCAATCAATATTTCAATATCATCGTTTATCGTATATGAGTGGTGTGGTGATATTGACCTTTTCTGAAAGATTTACAATGAAAGGACATTCCCTTAAATGTATTGCAATAAGGAAAACGTTGTTTCATCTTATACTATCCTTGTGTACAAATGTCGTTATTTTTTATTCGTAACTATGTGTTGTTTTTCTTTAATCTGTATTCTTTAAAATACATCAAACTAACGTAATGCCCGATTAAAAAAATACAAATGCTCCATTGTTTTAAATCATGTCACATTTCTGTTGAATTGACACTAGTCTAGTCCCTTGTCAATGTCATCATTGTTGAATTCAACGTCTATGCTTTCCATTGTAACCATGGTGACCCGGTCTCCGCCGTCTCCCTGTTCTCCTTCAGGTCTTATGCTGGGGAGCTGGGTCCGAAGCACTGGCCCAACAGCAGATACGAGTACGTCATGAAGCTCAAACAAGCCGCGTTGAACTTCGCTAGGAAACGTTGGGCCGACTACATCATGGTAAACCCTTCACTAAGGCTCACCGTCTGTACTTTAAACGCACCCTAAGATGCCATCTGAATAAATTGAGAATACAGATTTGGGATTGGTTGTTGTTTTACATTTGTTAAATGATACAGTTAATTACACGTTTTTATCTTATCTCAGTTTGGTTGCCTTTCATGAATTGATTGTTCCCACTTTTCCCATGTCTGTTATACGCTCGCTTTTCCTCTGGCTGTGTGTATGACTGTCTCTCTGTTTCTCTCTCTCTCTCTCTCTCTCTTTGTCTCTCTGACTCTCTTCGTGACGTCCTCTCGATTCCCTGTGCTTCAGTTTGCAGACACAGACAACATTGTGACCAACCCGGACACACTAAACCTGATGATAGCAGAGAACAAGTCCGTCATCGCCCCAATGCTGGACTCACCGGGCGCCTATTCAAACTACTGGTGTGGTATCACTCCCCAGGTGACCGGTCACCCCAAACCAATCACACTCGTGAACGGATGTTCTTTAAGCACATTGACAATCAGACACTGCCAGAGACTTTTTGGCCAATGGAATGCAGATAACAACAGGAAGGAGAGGAATGTTGTTTTAGTTGAGTTAGTTTAGTTGAGTTAGTTTAGATTTGAGTCAAACAATAAAGTCCCATTTCCTAATTAATGGCATGGAATGGAGCTTTAAAAAGTATTATGAAACACTTGTAGCAGCTCCTTTTTCATTTTCCATTTTTTCCTGTTATTTATATGATCACATTGTTTGTGTGTGCATCAGTGTCTCCATCGATTATCAATAAGCTGTGCCAGGTCAGACTCAATGCAAACACAGTGTACTGTTGGCCCAACAAGATCCAAAGGGATTTGATCCTCGAACCAAACCGGTTCATGAAACCACATTGACGTTCTGACCTCCGCCCTCCCTCTCCACCACCGCCTCCACCTCCACCAGGGCTACTACCGGCGCACGGCCGAGTACTTCCCCACGCGGCACCGCCACCGACTGGGCTGCTACCCGGTGCCCATGGTGCACTCCACCGTGCTGCTGGACCTCAGGAAGCAGGGCATGAAGGAGCTGGCCTTCTACCCGCCGCACGCCGACTACTCCTGGCCCTACGACGACATCATCGTCTTCGCCTTCTCCTGCAGAGCAGCAGGTTCGGCCCGAGAACTTGAGCTGTGTGTTGCTGTTTTGTTCAGACGATTTGTTTGCTAGGCAACGCTTTGAGGTGTGGAGGGAGGGAGGGGAACGAAGGCTGGCGTTAAACGTAGAAGAGGTGATCCGCAGATGCAGTCGTGAAAGAGCATACAGATGCACGGTTCGGACATGCACACGTAGCATTACTGGTGTGAAGCGTTATTGGTGTTGTGAGTGCAGGAGCAGTGGTGGTTGGGATCGTTGTTGAATGGGGTTTAATACTTAAGCCTATTTATATATTCACATTCAAAAATGTTTGTATCATGCTGAACAAAATACTTAGGCTGCGGTGAAATGGAAGATTAAATGATTAGGATTGAAAAAATCCAATGATTCTTCCATGGATCATATCCTCCCTTTTGGGCAGATTCATGGCGACGTTGTGTTCTTTCTCCTCTCAGACATCCAGATGTACCTGTGTAACAAGGAGCGCTACGGCTACCTGAACGTACCGGCCAAGCCCCACCACACACTGGAGGACGACCGCCTCAACTTCGTCCACGTGCACCTCGAGTCCATCGGTAAGCACAGCTGCTGTACTGTATCTTATATATATTACCATTGACTGCACAATTGAGACATACACACATGCATACATGGATGGATAAGACAGATGAGTATAGATGTATGAACAGATGGATTGATTAATGGATCGAATCGACCCATGCCATAGACAGAAATAGAAAATATGAACCTAGTGTTTGTGACCTGATCCATTGGAGGACGATCCGTACTAAGCACATTAAGGGCGGGACTTGAATAGCCACCTCGCAGTAGTCAATGGCCTCAATTCATTTCAGGCCATTGACGACTAGTCTATGGTGTTCTTTGTGTATGTTCACTTTGAACTACCTAAAGGCAACTAGAAGAATCACAGTCTCTGCCATTAACCAAGAGGACCTACATGTTAATGGTGTGGTATTGCATATATATGATTGATCATGGCTGGTACTAGATCCACGTTTCTATTGGTCGATGACACTCATTCCTTATCCATTCATTCACCTGCACATCAGCAGGGTTATCTCAGTTCATCTCCGAGGTGTACCTTTGTTGCCGTACATTCACAGGCTACTTTGAGTCCATGAGTTTTTGTAATGTGTTTTAATACTCCTTCGTGTTCTTCCAACAGTCGAGGGCCCCCGGATGCATCCCTCTCGCTTTGTGCACATGTTCCCCAAACAGAGAGACCTGATGGGCTTCGATGAGGTGAGCTGTCCTCTCACGGGTCCTCACGTCCTACTCATACTTTAGGGGTCTCCTCATTATAGCATCAACCACAAACAGGACCCACATCCAGACGATGAAGGACCGGGTCAGGAGTGTTTAATGATAAAGACAGCAGGTAGGATCTGTTTCAGTCCAGACCTGGGTCGGAGGTACAGATAGTCCATTCATGTGTGTCAAATTAGACCAGTAGTACTAAGAGGGGTCCAGTTGCTTAACCCAAACAAACGATTTCTAGTCTACCGAGTGTCTGAACGTAACTCTGGCTCAGATTCTCAACATGAACATTATTACCGCGTATCATACGACTTAACAACAGAGCATGTCATGGAAGCGTAGTTTGCGTGGTTACGATTTTCCAGCGTCACGTCAGCCTCCAGCCTGACGTGCCCTCCTCTCTGCTCCGCAGATCTACCTGATCAACCTGCGTCGCCGTGCCGACCGCCGAGAGAGGATGCTACTCTCCCTCAATGAGCTGGAGGTGGATGTCAAGGTGGTGGACGCAGTGGACGGAAAGTGAGTCAACAGAAGGAGAATTCGGGAAAATGCGAGAGATCGCACGGCATGGTTCAGAATATTCAGAGATCGCGTGCTATAGGAGAAGGGTGTTGGTTCTGGCGCAAAAGGTTCTGGGTTAAATCCTCCACAAGGTCTACAGCCGACCTTAGAGGCATTGTGGAGCGATCTGTGAGCATTCACTGTTGGTCGCTTTGGAAAAGGGTATCTGATAAAGGGCTAATTGTACATAGAGATGAGTGTAAGCTCAAGGGTCTGTGTTTGAGTACTGGGACAAACTGGGGAAAAGTGTGGCTAGGTGCTAGGGTGCTCTAGATGTGAAGCTTTTTAAAGAGATCTAAAAATATATAAAGAAATGTCCCAGGGATGGGTCCACTACACACCTACCAAATATCTAGGAAAATTTACATTAATATATTCCTCAAAGCTTTCAACTCATACTTATAAAGAAGTAGCATTGTAGGGGCGTGGTCTGTATTCCTCCCGTCTCCATTTCACTGTTCAGTGTAGTTTTTGTTTCCTTCCTAGTCTGAATCACAGTAGCTCCATACAGCTTCCCTGGCGCCATAACACGAGCCTACCGAGTATTGGTCAGTGCCCGGGCCACGTGAGTGCTCGGTAATTGACCACGCTTGGCTACGTAGCCAGAAGGGAAGATAGACTCCACCCATTAGATCGGCTTGGAGAAAATAGTAGGAAATCAATATACTGAAATAACCTGAGATTGCAATGGATTTCATGGAACACCATTTCCCGAGTGTCAATGCACACAGTGATAACCCCCGCTTCCTTTATTCTGTCCCAAAACCTGCTGGTTCCGGGGCTTTGCCCGATCGACCGGTGAATCCCCTCTTCCAACAATAACGGTCTGTCATTGCGCATGTGTTTGTGCGTTGTACATTATGGTGTGTCGTGTGTCTGTGTGCTGCAGTGCTCTGAACAGCAGTGACATTAAGCTGCTGGGCGTGGACCTGCTGCCTGGCTATTACGACCCCTACTCCGGACGCACCCTGACCAAGGGAGAGGTGGGCTGCTTCCTCAGCCACTACTTTATCTGGAAGGAGGTGAGGGGGATCACACAGCCGCACGCACGCACGCACGCGCGCACACACACACACACACACACAGAAGTAGATTCACACACACACACACACCCGCTTAACACACATACACACACACACATGCATACATTTGAGCACCATTAAACCTTCATAGAGAAAACTAACATATTTACAATTTTGTAATAAATGTAATGCCTACGTAATAGAGCATTACGTAATGTGTATACATTAAAGACAGTGGTATTCACACACATGTTTTATTTATATTGATATGTATTGGTGCTATCGTCTTGCACCAGATGGTGGACCAGCAATTGGACAAGGCGCTGGTCTTTGAGGACGACGTGCGTTTCCAGGCCAACTTCAAGCGGCGAGTCCTGAGACTGTTGGAGGAGGTGGAGAAGGCCCACCTAGACTGGGACATCATGTAAGAGCAAGAGGGGAGTAGGGAGAGGGAGGAGGTTGAGAGGGTGAGGGAAGGGGGGAGAAGGAGAAAGAGAGGGCAGGGGGGGTGAGGGAGTAGGAAAAGGAGAGACAGGGGGAGATTTAATTATAGCTTCAACAATTTGCACAAATGTTAAGAGGTTGATTCACATTTTACTATATGTGCATAATGTCTTAAGACTCTATATGAAAGTATTGTTCATTATAACCTTCATTCCCAAAGCACTTTTTAATGGAGGTTACAAAGTGCTTCCAAACAACAGAACAAAACTACACTACGGAAAAGCAAAACTAAAGAGTAACAGTTCAAAGACTTCCTGAAAAGGTGGGTCTTTAAGGGTCTTTGAAGCAGGAGACATAAGAGACAGGACTGTTTTTGTCCTCAGGTAAGAGATTCCATAGCTTTGTGGCCCGGAGGGAGTAGGCACAGCTGCATTTAGATTTCAGCCTGGTTTTTGGCAACAGATAATTGCAAAAAAATGTAGTCCATGTAACACGCTATATAAAAATACATAAATGTGAAAGTCTAATCAGATGAACCACATGAATAACACGACACAAGGTTTTCCAGAAAGGTATCTCTTCAAAGTGACCCCTGTTTTGCGAGGAAAATATTTGTTCTGAGGTTTTGTCTGAGAACTGGATGCATTTTTCTCCACACGTGCAGAACACATGCACGTTAAAAAAAAAACCTTCAGGAGCGTCCAACCGGCCTGAGCATGAATACCTCAAACACAAAAACAAACACCATAATAAAGACAGGAAAGTGCAATGCGTGTGGCTCCTCCTCCTCACCCCTTGTTGTCTGTTGTCGAACCCGTTGCTATAGTTACCTGGGCAGGAAGCAGGTGAACCCGGGCCTGGAGGAGGAGGTGGACAACGTTCACAACCTGGTGACGGCCGACTATTCCTACTGGACGTTGTCCTACGCCATCTCGCTGCAGGGCGCCCAGAAGCTGCTCAACGCAGAGCCGCTGTCCAAGATGCTCCCCGTGGACGAGTTCCTGCCCATCATGTACGACAAGCATCCAAGGTCAGTGCCAGGACGGGCACGCACGCAGACACACGTCAATATGCTCGTGCATGCGAGCGCGCACGCATGCAACGTTCTGTAGTCATCTCGCCACGTTACTGGGCGTGAAATTCTGTTTAAAATCCTTTTCAAAATAAATAAGTGTATTTATTACACATAAATAAATAAATAAATAAATATGTATATGGTTTCACAGATTAAAGGGGAATATTAAGCAGGATTACTTAAGCCTACAAGTTAAAAAACGCATTGGTTCAATCGGAGCAGGTGCAAGGGGTATGGTCAAACGTTGACAAAATCACGTCACGCTCACCTAAGCTAGGACATGCAGCCGATAAAGGCGTGAAAACCACCAACAGCGAAAGGCTTTTCTTGGCGGAAAGAATCAGACTTCTTGTACTTTACCCAGAATTTCCCCCCTTTCAACATTCTGTAAATGTTGGCCTAAAAGAACACGGAAATGTTCAACCAACAACAACACCATTTCTAACCAAAAAGGGGATTTGGAGTTTACTTACCCGTTAAATAACTGGTGTTCAACTGTGGTTAAACATGCCCCCAATTAGCTGTATCTAAGATTAATCCATCATAATCCAATGCTTGTTGGATGCTTGCAGGTATTTAATCATGGTTTTGTTTTTGGATAGAAATGCACGGGAAAGATGGAAACGTGGAAAGCCTCCAGTTTACTTTGTGTTTTCCCAGGGATAGTTAATCAAACTCATAGACAGCAGGAGATGGTTAGAAGCAGAGGATTTCCTTCTTTTTTTTCTGGAACTGCTTAACATTGACATTTCCTATTGGCATAAACATGCCTCTCTCCTCCAACATCTCCCTGCTTTTCATAGCCAGTACATTGTTGGCTTATGTAAGTTGGGTCTTGGGATTTAAATCCAGTAAAATATGTGTTGCAGTCTTGTATGTAAGATTCATCAAAAAATGTACCATTTATTTTACCTAGTATCTCTTTAATCAGCAGGATAGTGTCTGCTATTTCTTCCTTACTCAACTTTTGAGCTATTTACAGTTTCATGTTTGCTCAATGCTATTATTATCTATTATGCAACAGTAGGCAAACAGTAGTTGGAAAAATCCAAACACATCAAAGAGGAGGTGAATCACTGCCTTTGCAAGGAAGTTTATTTAGATTCAACATGAAGAGCCTACAGTCTTCATCATTTTGAGTGTGCTGCCATCTAGAGGTTAAGACGTGCTAGTGTGATTGACATTATGTACGCAAACATCAAAAACTATTTGTGTCACAGAATACCTTTAGAACAGCGTTGACTGAAATATAGTTATACAGAAATATAGAGAATATACATAATACAAAACACAGACTTTTACTTGAGCTTTTACTAACCCTAACTCAAAGCAGGCTGCAGACATTGTGTAAAGAGAGATAATATTAAAGATAGATATATTCTTAAGCACACATGAGGTCCGTCGCGGTAGTGGTAATAAGGATGAAACAAACTTATTTTGACGTCACATATATATGCTACAACAGATGCTTTGTCTATAATGACTTTTTAAGCCATAGTCATGAAAAAAAAAGAGAGAGAGAGAGTTAGTTTTTACAAAACATTAGGCTCTTTCCTGGTGCCCCCCCCCAGACGAGGTGTATGGATGAGTGAGGCTACATGTAAAACGTCAAGTATGAAATATGATGTACACCTAGCAGACTTGCAAAACCACAAAGCTTGACAATGCCTTTTGGCTCCGCCATCTGTAGACAAATGGCTCCCTGCCAGCCATTAAGTTGGCTCTTTCTGCCTGTTTTCTGTCCTGCTTACTGGCTGTCTAATGCTCACCGGACATGCTTGCCTAGTTGGCAATTCTGACCAAAGCAACAAAAACCTCATGCCAGCCAGAACTATTATTATTAATACCAACAAAGATTTAAAGTAAACAAGATTGCTCAGGATAATATTATCTTTACAAATGTAGTGTAGCACATTTTTAACATAACATTATCCCCAACATATCATTGATTGAACCAGCTGTTTTATTCCCCTGTTTATCCAGCGAGGCGCATAAGGCCCACTACCCCAACCGCAACCTGCAGGCCTTCAGCACACGCCCCCTGCTGGTGCAGCCCTGCCACTACGCCGGTGACCCAGCCTGGGTCAGCGACACGGAGACCTCCACGCTGTGGGATGACGATGCAGTCCGCACCGACTGGAGGGGCTCGCAGAAGACTCTCAAAGGGGCAGCGCAGCAACCCGAGATGTTGTCCAATGCTTATAAGGATGAACTGTAGACGAGGAAAGGGTCAAATGTCAGTCGAAGGAGGCCGGTGAAAGCCTTAAGATCACAGGGGTCGGCGACATTAGAGAGGAGAATGTTCCCTTGACTGGACATGACAGGAGCTCCCGCCATTGGTCAGCTTGGTGTCAGGTGACATCAGGTGAGATAAGGGGTTCTAAGAAGGTTCCTCTATGTCGCTGGCCTTCTAAAGATCATGGTACACAAATAGTGTTAGATTGTCTCTAGGGTTTATGCAACCTGTTGGGCGATGTGCAGTTATGCCATCTTGTGGATGGAAAGAGTCTGTATTTTTTTTTTCTAGTCGCATACTCACACATACTACTAAGTAAGGTAGTGTTTCGTACAAAGGTGTGTTTTCTGTAAGAGTTGCAATGTTACATGGTTTAAGTTTTAGACAATGAAAACCCATTTAAAGGAATATCTGACAAGTCAAAGTTAATTTAAGGCTGTTTCGCTTGTACACATGGTATACAATGTGATACAATATTTTGATCATTTTAATATTTGTTTTTGTATTTTAAACTGTGTGTGAATGGTTGTGTGGAGGTTTCTAATGATTGCATGATCCTTATAACTGAGCAGTTCTTATGTTTTTTTCTGTGTAGAATAGAGACTTCATCTGATACTAAATGATACACTCCATTTGTTGTGCCTCACAGAATGGGCAACAAAACAAAGTATCCTTCCTGTGTATATGAATAATATTTCTCCGTATGGATTCATTCGAAAACTGTATAAACTGTATGATCTTGTTTTACAAAAATATTTTGTACATCATGTAGTGATCTAGGTTCATGTTACTTGTGTCTTCAGTTGTATTTCTTTTATTTTCTAATGTCAGAACCTCAGAACCTTCTTTTGACGTTGTTGACGATATTGTGCGACACAATAATATGCATTTAAAACAGATCAAAATGATAAAGAATACCAGAAATGGATTGCAGATAAGGAACGCCATATTTTGACAAATGTAGAGAAATATCTGTGCAATAAATCATGAATGGGAAAAAAAAGAAGCAAAAAGCATGCAAGAAATTCTTATTGTATAATTATTTCATGCATTATGGACAGTCGTTCTGGATTGTGGAGTTGACTGATGGTTGCAGTGAAACATACACTTTCACTAGCACACTTACACTCAAAGAGAGATAGACACTGAGATACAATGAGACAGCGAGAGAAAGAGAGTGAGTCAGTTGCCATAGTTGTGTCATGGTTCTGATAAATGGAAGGAGATGAATGATCCACCTCCACCATACCTCCCCCGTGTCTTTCAGGACAAGCAGGATCATTTCGAGAGAGAGGGAGAGAGGGAATGGTTGAGTGTAATTGGCCAAAAGCTGGTCTGTATGAACTTGAGCGATCCCACTGTGGGAGGGGAAGTCAACAGAGCTTCCTAGTGGCTCACCGTCTGGGGGGGGGCGTCATAGTGAATGTTAGGGAATGTCCTGCAAAAGTTAGAGGTTAGCTTTTTAATGTTTATCTCTACTGTATGTTTTATCTTTCCGTTTATGTGTCTTCGAATCAACATTTTGGGGGCATTGTTCTTCACTGTGCCCCGTTCTTCCAACTACGATATTCCAATAGGTCGTGTCTAATGTCTCATGTAAATAAAAACTGAATATATATATATATATATAATGGGCCCTTGTGAAAGCCCTATTTTCCTATTTCTCTACGCCTCCACCTCATATCTTCAGTTAACAGATGTGACCTGATGTTCTTTCGCTTGGATGGGAAGTCAGCCATTTAGGGCTGATATAGCAACAGCTGTTGACCTAAATGCACACTTCAGAAATAGTCACATTTGTAGCAGCTCTCAATGACATGAAAATTAAAAAAAGGAATGCAATTATTACCAAGGCACATGGGAAACCTGAGAACAATTTTATTTTAAACCTAAATCCTACCTCAAAATAATAGCATAATATTATTTACACTTTTGTCAAGCACAATATATTCACAGACGGTTCCTAAAAAGTGCAAATTCCACACGCTGGGACCACGTCTTTGGTGCATAGGAAGACTTCACTCAACTAAGCAGACGATTTCGATCGACCTAAGGTACTTCCACAACTTTTGCCTCTTCATTTACACTTTGTACGGAAACTGGCTAGATCGAAGAGCATTGCAAGTAAGTGTGTGAGTCAACAACCTCGTTATATCGTGAATAGATGCTGAGGGGTTATTTGGAGATAGCAAGTTTTGCAAGCATTTTGTGCTTACGCTAAAGTCAGGCTAATTTGTCACTCCTTACCAAGTACTGCATAGCCATGGATATTATATAAGACTGTAGTTATTCCATGTTTAAAGTGTCGGTTTACTTGACAGCTGGAGCGTGGAAAGGTATGCGTGCAATGCAGCTGCTGTACATGACTGTCATTCAAAGTTAGGGCATATGGGAGGACATGTATGTGTGTTAATTTAGCACAGACACACTCGAATTATTCCAAGATATCTGTTAACAGCAGGATTACAGTGTATTATTTCTGTAAAAATCACGTGTCCAATCAGGTGCATTCACACCAACAGTAAAACGAATATTTTAATCCGACGAGGTTGCTCGCGCGATTTTCAAAACACTCGCGCGAGTGGTTTGAAGCATATTGGAGGAGAAAGTCTGCACTGTGAACCAGTTCAATCTGGACTTCAGAAAGTGAACGCTGATAGACTGTCAGGAGTCCACAAAGCTTCAAGGGAAATTCGCGGTAAACAAATCTCCATTGAAGTCCGTGAATCAGGTCGTTCGCGCCGCTATTCAAGAAAATTCATCTTTATTCGCGTCTTTGCATTAACTCTTTATGTATTCTCGCTGCTCCTTGGCTTTGGCTGTGAACGCACAGTCAGAACATTGAGTGGTCTGGATGATCGCCCAGCCGGGCCATAGAACATGCACTCGTTGTCTTTCCCTAAATGAAAATGAAAAAAAAAATATAATAGATCATGTGTGCCTTTTGTACTCGACCTTGTTTAACACCATGGTATTCATTTGCACTATTTAAATAGTATAGTAAAACATATTTTCTTAGAAGAGTTGGTCACAGTTGAAGGAAAGACCCTTGGGTAATATGCATGATTAAGAAACAATCCTAAAGTTTTACCTGGATTTGAAAGCACAATTGTAAGAGACACCCTGCTGCCAGATTGCAGACAAAGATATAGTAATATCTAAAAAAAAATTAGGTTTACCCTGTTTTATCAACGGTTTAAATGTACAGAACTAGATTTCCTTGAGATAAAGAGGATATAACAACTGACATTTTAACTCTTCATCCCTAATCACCTCTGAAGATAATAAGTGCAATGAATAGCTTGTCGATTGCGCCACCATGTCCCAAGAGTTTTTTGTTACAACAAGGTAATAAGGGCTTATAGTCCTGATTTTCATAACATCATTGTCCCAGTAAAGAAACAACTTACCGATTACTGCCTTTACATGGTCATTAACTTAACCAGGTCGGTTAGGGACCATTTACCAGTGGATCGGTCAACCCTTTTTGACCTATTATTGTGTTGTGTAGATTTGCATCCTTGCGTTGATTAGCAACATGAGAACGAGCTTGAATGGCCTTCAGAACCTGACCTGTATGCTATGTGTTTCTGCCTGCAGGGCTGATACCAGGGGTCATATCAGGGGCCATGCCAGGGGTCATGGGGTTCTTTGGGTGCGTTGCGCGGAGGGCAGGCCTGCGGTGGTCTCCTGGGGTCTCTCCTCTGGTCCGGACCAGCGCTCGCTGCTACAGCTCGGAGCCCACCACGGAGAAGAACGTCCCGTACGAGAAGACCCTCAAACAGCAGGGCGGGGCCTCGGCCGGCCCCACCAAACCACTTCCCAGGTCAGAAGTCACGACCAGGGGCTCACACCCTTCCGTGACATAATAATGTGTGTTCAGTGGTTCTTCCTTTCAAATGTATTGCTTTTATCGAGTCTAAAGCAATTGTTTTTGAAGGATAAATGCTACACTAATTTTATTGCACAGTTACTGTTAATATTTCAGTTACATAGGCCAGTTTCATATCTTATTAATTTCCAGTTTCATCGATTCTTTCTTAAATTCTGATTCATAATCAATACATGTATACTCTTCAACTCCCCATCAAGCTGAGGATCATTTGTGTTGAAACAACAAGAGACTTTTAATACCATTATTGAATCAGTGTAATGAAAGCTAGTGGAAAAGCTAATTCAATGAATTAATGAAAGTGTTTCCTGTGTTGCCGTGGGGATGGTGCCCTGCAGGTCAGCTGATGCGGTTGTGATCGGAGGGGGCAGTCTGGGCTGCCAGACCATCTACCACCTGGCCAAGATGGGCATGACCAACGTGGTTCTGCTGGAGCGCGACAGGCTGACCGCCGGCACCACCTGGCACACTGCAGGTAGGGAGGGAGGGGGGAGGGGTGGGTGGGGGTAAGGCTGTATAGATGGATGGATGGATGAATGGAGAGAGGTATGGATGGATGGTATGACATCCAGGACATATATTTCAATGCTGCTCCTGCTGGCATGCTGCAGTATACACAAGCATGTCCAATGTTTTTGGTCTGTTTGAAAAGTGTATGGGAATTACAGTGAGGCTAAGTGATGAGCATACACTAAGATAGACAGAAGTACAATATTTGTGGAGGATCAAGTTTGGCAAATAGTTCTTTACGTGACACACATACCATGCAGGCACTTCATCTGTCTGGGGGATTTATGTCTATCCATCTGTCCGCCCTTCTGTCCGTCTGTCTGTCTGTCGGTCGGTCTGTCGGTCTGTCGGTCTGTTGGTCTGTCGGTCTGTCGGTCTGTCTGTCTGGCTGGCTGTCTGTCTGTCTGTCTGTCTGTCTGTCCACTTGTCTGTTTGTCTCTCTGGAACCCTTACGAAAGCCATTACTGACCTAAGCCGTTAATATTGCTGAAGAGTTTGGTATTTGTGGTCAGTGCGAGTCATGATGAACCAGGTGTCAGGTCAGGTCTTCACACCTTTTGATACAACAATATGATCATATTATATTATCATATATTATGCATATATATTATATTCTCTTATTACATGGCACATGTAGCCATGTAATAAGTGGGATAATGTATAGAATAAGCCCCTTCAGAGCGAAGCAGGACACATCCGCTAAATTTAGAAACCCGGTGAAAGCCTGTACAATCAGCAGATGTACCGGTAAACTGGCCAAAGGCTAACTTCGTCCACAGTTATACCTGGTGGGGACTCACTGTTTCTTGAGAAAGAGGAAACAGTATCTCTACCCTATTACCTGCCATACAATCCTATGCCAATATTGCACTTCTCTGTCTTGGCAATGTAAGATTACTGTGAGGCACAATAAACTCTTCTAAGAAGGGCTGTAACCTTTAACTTTGAATAACTGTGTGTGTGTGTGTGTGTGTGTGTGTGTGTGTGTGTGTGTGTGTGTGTGTGTGTGTGTGTGTGTGTGTGTGTGTGTGTGTGTGTGTCTAACCCTAGCCGATAAATACAAAGTGAAAACTTTGGATATCCCTTTTTTGTGTTGTTCTCCCCCTACACCACAGGCCTGTTGTGGCAGCTAAGGCCCAGCGATGTGGAAGTAGAGCTCCTGGCTCACACCAGGAACGTGATCTCGAAAGACCTGGAAGAGGAGACTGGCCTGCACACTGGCTGGATCCAAAATGGCGGCCTTTTTATTGCCTCCAACAAGCAGCGGCTGGACGAATACAAGAGGCTGATGTCGGTAAGGACACGGAAAGAGCTGGAGCTCTGGGAGCGCTGAGGGCTGGTGTTGTGTTTGGGGTAAAGCCTAGAGTAGAGTTTAAGCTAGGTGCAGCGTAGCGTTGAAGCTAGAAGCAGCATAGCCTTGATGCTAGGTGCAGCGTAGAGTTTAAGCAAGGTGCAGTGTAGCATAGAAGCTAGGTTGAGCCTAGCATTCAAGCTAGGTGTAGTGTATTGTTGAAGCTTGGTGCAGCCTAGCGTTCCAGAAACTAGGTATGGTGTACCATGGACACTAGCCGTGGCGTATATACTGTTGAAAAAATTTGCCACAACATTGCCTTTAGGCATAAATCCTTGAATGAATTTGACAGAAAAAATCAAACTTTTTTTTTTAAACATTATTTTTAGAACCGAGGAACAAACAGAAAATACAAAAGTAAATAATAGTTAATAAAATCTGACTTCAACAGTTCAATTCTTCTTCTTCTTCTTCTTCTTCTTCTTCTTCTTCCTCCACAAGCTCGGCAAGGTGTACGGTATCGAGTCCTACGTGCTGTCGCCCGCGGAGACCAAGGACCTCTACCCACTGATGAACGTGGACGACCTGTACGGGACGCTCTACGTGCCAAAGGACGGAACCATGGACCCGGCCGGGACCTGCACCACGCTGACCCGGGCCGCCTCGGCCCGCGGCGCCACGGTAACCACAGGAGTCTGTTATGGTCATAGTCACATACAGTGTTTATCATGAGGCCCAGCACGGTGTAGCACCGGGTTATTGTGGACGGGGAGCTTCTTGCAAATACTTGAGATAGCGAATCAAATATGATTATAAACTTGTTTGCCATAAAAGCAGGTTTTATTTATTGGTTTATTTCAGGGATATTGCAAACTGATCAACATTCGAACTGTAAGTTAGCTAAAGTTAGCCTAAGGGGCTAGTTTACATCTGTTTTCCCCTGTTGAACCGGATCAGTGTGTTTGGATAAGAAGGAGTCTTCCATATTTGGAGGAAATAGTGTGCTTAAATATTATAAAATGGCATGGTATGCCATGAAAACAGGTTAACCAGAAGTAAACGCCTCAAAATCATCATCAAACATGTCTCATAGGCAACCAGGGGCAACATGTATTTCATGACATTTCTGACAATATAATTGGTGGAGGTCAGACTTGAACCCACAGCATCTTGCTCTCCTAGTCCCCACGCGCTACCACTGATCTACTTGTACATAAACGCCCAAGGGCGGATCAGAATACATTTAGACAAGGAGCAGTGGTGGTCTTGGCAAGTACGGTAAAAGGGCATATCTATGCCATAACAACAGGTTTACCGGCATTAACATATCAAAATAATCCCCAATGGTTTTGTTACTACAAATATGTTTTTGTGTGTCTTCCCGAGTATGTGAGTACCTTCCTCTTGTGTACCGATTTAACGGCCAACGAGCCTGGTCAGCGTTTGACGGGTTCTACCTGCATTTCCGCTCCTCTGCACAGGTGATCGAGAACTGCCCGGTGACGGGCATCACGGTGCGGGAGGACGAGACGGGGGTGAGGAGGGTGAGGGCGGTGGAGACGGAGCACGGCACCATCGAGACGCCCTGCGTGGTCAACTGTGCAGGTGAGTCACGGCGGTCGCCATAGCAACCCGGGTTCGGCCCTCTGCGGGCCATGGAGAGGGGAGGGAAAACAGCAAAAACTCTGGGCTGAAAATGCATTGATTTTCTCCATAGAAGCGTTATAAGAGGATCTCATTATAAGGGGGTTACATCAGAAGCTGCATTGCGAAACGAAAAGTTACCAGTCCTAATAATGGTTAAAAGGGTATACCTAGAGTTGATTTGGAAACAACGGATTTAAAGGAGAGATGAAGAGTGAAGAGTAACGGCTATTGGACTGTAAACCTCATAGTTCCCAACGTACGTAAACTACAATTCCCATGGTGCAGTTCAACTCTTCTCTAACTTAGGTTCTGATTAGAAGCCTTGGTTCTTCGGACAGCTGCGGTTTATATATATATTTTTTTTCATTGTTGATTGTATGAACTAAAATGGCAACTAAATAAAGAACTTATTCTCAGCAATTAAGGTAATCATTCATATGTCCCAGTAAAATAACGAATAGTCTCTCAACTCATCTTCAGTGATTATGAGCCTACGTGATATGGTTCTATGATTACTGCAAGCACGAGTCCTTAGAGTGGGGGCGTTTCTACCCAGGTCGAAACTACCTAATTGCTGTCTTGGTTAACCCTGTACGCAGTTCTGTCCGATTTTCTTCCAGACTTTGGAACCATTGGCGAACATATCTGTATGCTAGACATTGAATATTGTAAAAAGCGTTGTATTTTTTTTACTCTGTGTATTTTCTGTTTGTTCTTGTTGTCCTTGGTGATATGGATCCCCCTGGGTCTGAAATAAAGATAAAGATATGACCGTATGGTTTCTATTTTTTTCACATTTTCAGTCTGTGTTGCAGCTGTTTCCTTGACACAGGCCATCTTATGACGGTTAAACAAGTGTAAGCCGTGCTTTGTATGTCTGTCTGACTGTGTGCCTCGTGCTCCATGCAGGTGTCTGGGCCACCAAGCTGGGGGACATGGCCGGAGTCAAGGTGCCTCTGATCGCCATGCATCACGCCTACGTGGTGACGGAGAGGATAGAAGGCATCCAGGTGAGACCTAGCCACATGTAGCTCAGTGCCATTATCTCGTCAGTCGAGAATAGAGGGCATCCAGGTAAGACCTAGCCACATGTAGCTTAGCACCATTATCTCGTCAGTCGAGAATAGAGGGCATCCAGGTGAGACCTAGCCTCATGTAGCTTAGCACCATTATCTCGTCAGTCGAGAATAGAGGGCATCCAGGTGAGACCTAGCCACATGTAGCTCAGTGCCATTATCTCGTCGGTTCACCATTATAGACGGCATCCAGGTCAGAGGCATTGATAAGCATTATTAGCTTAGTGTTTCACTCAGTTTCTAGTGGCATTATGTCCATTTTGTGTATAGTGTCCCACCAGCAGAGGGCATTGTGGAACCATAAACCCAACTGTGCAATTGTCCACATGGTGCATACAGACATATATCTAAAAGAGATAAGTGTTTCTACGAAATACCGACATATAGGTGAATGTCTTTTGGACGTTGAGTTCTGTGCCATATGATTTACCTAACCTTGCTGGACATACGGGTGTAGGCCTGTGTGAAAGGATACGTCGGTCTGTCCATCACTGTAAATGCGCATGTTGGTGCACAGTGGCCATGTCTTTCATAGGTCAGCTACACCCACTTATACGAATGCATGCACGCACACATCATTACATACCCACAATCTAACCCACTCACACGCATTCACACACTCGCACACACGATTGCACACATGGATGCACACTCACACGCACACACACATCCCTACATGCACACAACCTAACCCACTCACACGCATGCACACACTCACGTGCACACACGTATGCACACACGCATGCTCACTCACACACGCATCACTACACACACAACCTAACACACCCACAACAACAAGCCAACATCATGCTGATGTCCCACTAAATGGATTCCATAACCTCTCATGTCAAACGTACGTAATAACATGAGTGCGGGCGTGCGTGTGTTCGACCAGTGCCTCGTATCGATCTGTTGCACAGACACCTATCAAGAGAGCGAGCTGAGCTCAAAGACTGTAGCTGGCATGGGCGCGAGAGAGGAGAGCGAGAGAGGGTGGATGGGAGACACCATTAGAGAGAATAGCGGAGATGAGCAGTTTGACTTTTGTAAGCCATGTAGGGGGGCCGTTTTCAAAATGTCAGCCTCTTAACTGGTATTTGTATTAAAACCCAGATATCCATTTGTTGGTGGAGAGTCTGTTGGTCTGTCGATTTAATTTTTTTCACATTCTCTTTGTTATTATCAGCAGAAAGTTAACAAACCCAAAAGAAAAAATATATTACTGTTTTTTAGATATCAATGGCTACCTCCAGCGATGACTTCGCCCATCGATATCCAGTTGTAATGAGTATCGATGAGCGAAGCCATCGCTGGATTAGGCTTCTAAAGCAGGCTAAGCCCAAGATCACCATTCAGAGGGAAGCTCCCTGGAATGGCTGCTGTTTGTCTCCCCCTCCCCCCATCCCCCTAATGCTTCAATCATCTTCTCCTTCCCCTTAGAACATGCCCAACGTCCGGGACCACGATGCCTCCGTGTATCTCCGTCTCCAGGGCGACGCCCTCTCCGTGGGCGGCTATGAGCAGAACCCAATCTTCTGGGACAAGGTAATACACCACATCGCTATGAAAACGACTAGAGGCGATTGTATTCAAAACAGGCGATCAGTTCCGTACGCACAAGTTTAAAAAACAAGAAGCTTTTTAAATAGATAGATAGATATATTTTGGGCGCAGAAATGACCAAGCGACAACTCTTCCGTCCGGTAGTATTACACCATTCCCCACGGATCAAGCTAGGTAATTATAAAATGTAACAGATCCCATACTAAGGAGTCTTTTAATGCAATTAATCAGATTGTATCCTGGTATCCTACCCAGTAATCCTGAAAGGTGCAGCCCTAGCGATGACACCCACGCATGATGACACAGGCTAGCCTTGGGGTGCTTGCATCACACTGAGCAGCATCTCTGTAGCCAGCGCCGGCGATAGAAGGCTTTTGAAACCGTACAGAAATCGTGTGATGTTGCAACCGCTTTGGAAAAAAAGAGGCTGTGAAAACTTAAAGCAAGTCATTGCACCGTTTATGCAACAGGTGGAATAGGTCAACATAATAAATTATTAAAACCCGATGTCTAACTGATATTGTGAAACCACAACAAGATAAAGGGGGCAAGGGGCAGCAGAGACATTTACGCATGTTTTTTGTAGTGATACACAGCTCTCCTGATAGCCTTTTATCATGGAGGTGAATAGTCTTGTACATATGTGCATGCAGGTAGCTTTAATTAACCTAATAGTTACACACTGTAGGTAGCCAACGGTTACGTAACGTTACATAGCCGCAACCAGACCGTAACATCCTGCCGCGTGTAATTTATTAACAAGTATTTTATTAATCCTGAAGGAAATGCTCTGCTCAAAATAGAAAAATAAAAATGCAGAATAGAACATTGAAAATAATAGTGGGAAAAACTCTATCACATTCAGGAACCTCACAAAGAGAGGCAGTCAAACATAACTAGAATGGAGTGACCGAGTGATCAGGCAGCATGTCTTTGTCGCCTCCCAAGCCAAGCACAGACCCCTCTCTCCCTGCCACAACCCGTCCACTCGAAGGTCATTCCTCTGGGTCGCTCGCGTCTCTTGTTCCCTGGTTCCTGTCGTCGTCCTCCTCCACTGGGTTTGCTCTCCGCTGTGACCCGTAGTCGATTGGCCTCACAGAGACTAAGAGTTGTGAACAAAGAACTTGCGGCGTGGTGAGAAGTGCAGGAGTGCCAAGCGTCTAAAGATAGGCCGGATCGATGGCCTCAGAGGCACAAGACATCTGGAGGGAGAGGTGGAACTGCTGCTTGGAAACCCAAGGCCGCCTTTCAGAGGTGTGTGTGTGTGTGTGTGTGTGTGTGTGTGTGTGTGTGTGTGTGTGTGTGTGTGTGTGTGTGTGTGTGTGTGTGTGTGTGTGTGTGTGTGTGTGTGTGTGCTTGTAATCGACTGAAAGACAAACTAGGAGTGAATAAACCTGTCATTTGTTAAACAATACCTCATGCGGTGGGTGTGGTTTATTGGCCCACCCCTTAAGAGACATGCAGAGGCGCCTGGTAGGTGTGGTCTAGGGAGATCCACCTCTAATGTCCCCTTCAGAGACGTACAGATAGGGGGTGTGGTCTATTGGTCCACAGCTAATGTCCCCTTTAGAGACGTGCAGATAGGGGGTGTGGTCTATTGGTCCACAGCTCATGTCCCCTTTAGAGACGTGCAGATAGAGGGTGTGGTCTATTGGTCCACAGCTAATGTCCCCTTTAGAGACGTGCAGATAGAGGGTGTGGTCTATTGGTCCACAGCTAATGTCCCCTTTAGAGACGTGCAGAAAGGGGGTGTGGTCTATTGGTCACCCTCTAATCTCCCCTTAAGAGACGTGCAGATAGAGGGTGTGGTCTATTGGTCCACAGCTCATGTCCCCTCCAGAGACGTACAGATAGGGGGTGTGGTCTATTAGTCCACAGCTCATGTCCCCTCCAGAGACGTGCAGATAGGGGGTGTGGTTTATTGGTCATCCTCTAATGTCCTCTTAGGAGACGTGCAGAAGCCCTTAGTGAGTGTGTTCTTCACTATCCTTATTTTGGATATATCCTAGGATAAGTTATTTCTTGGCATAAGGGAAAGGCACTTAATTGAAGATGAACAATATTTGTAGATTCAAAGTTTGATCCATTCTTCCAGAAGGCATGTTTCGACAGATGTCCCTGAAATGGGAGTCATGATTGGGGAGGTGATCTGGTTCCCAGGTGTTCTAAATAAATTAGTTTTCTGTGTGTGTGTGTGTGTGTGTGTGTGTGTGTGTGTGTGTGTGTGTGTGTGTGGGGGGGGGGGGGGGGGGGGAGATTGCATACACAATCTTTGTGTATGCAATCACGCGCTATGAGATACTGTTTCTATGATCATGGCCACCTGAGGTCATTCAAACTGCGGGCAAAGCTGAACAACACTAGTGCTGACGTTTGCATGGTTGATCCTGTGTCGCCGTCCCCAGGTGTCTGACAAGTTTGCCTTCAGCCTCTTCGACCTGGACTGGGATGTGTTTTCGGCGAATATCGAAGGAGCCATGAACAGAATCCCAGCCTTGGAGCAGACTGGCATCAAGTCAACCGTCTGTGGCCCCGGTACATGCAGACACACAGAGACAAGAGATACACTTATCTGATTATTTACAAAGACAGATCTCTTTCTGTCACCTATACCCTGGTGTACAACAGATAGAGTGCTGAAAGGACTAGAAGTGTGTGTGTGAGACTGTGAGTGTTTATATGCTACGTGGTAATCCTGGGACGTCGGGCCACACGCAGTGCTGTGTTTGAATGGAGGTTCACGCTAAGCACTTGGATGTTTCCCCATGATAACTTAAAACCTGAACCACCATCTGTACACTGGGAGCCTGCAAGGTTATTAATTTAATGTGTGTGTGGGTTGGTCAAAGACATACCTTTCCTCTATTTCTTTCACTTTGATTATGATAATAATAATAGGTTCAGCAGCAGCACAACAGATTCAAACGACAAACAAATATAACATATAAACATATAAAATCGTTATTTTATCTTGTAGCTGATATGGTTATATTGTAGCTGATATATTTATATTGTAGCTGAAATATTTATATTGTAGCATATATGGTTACATTGTTATATTACAACTGATGTGGTTATATTGTAGCTGATATGGTTATATTTTAGCTGATGTATTTATATTGTAGCTGGGATGTGTTTATATTGTAGCTGGGATGTGTTTATATTGTAGCTGATATGGTTATATTGTTATATTGTAGCTGATATATTTATATTGTAGCTGGGATGTGTTTATCTTGTAGCTGGGATGTGTTTATCTTGTAGCTGGGATGTGTTTATATTGTAGCTGACATAGTGAAGCTGACATGTTGTCTCTCTCTCCCCCACTCAGAGTCCTTCACAGCGGATCATAAGCCTCTGATGGGGGAAGCTCCGGAGGTCAGGGGATTCTTCCTTGGCTGTGGCTTCAACAGCGCTGGTAAGTGTTAGACAAGACCAGTGGAGCACAGAGACGATTCAACACCCGCTCGAACCTCTCGGATATGCAGGGAATGACTTGAATGAAAAGAGAGGGAACAGGCTAATGATGAACACAGAGCAGTCCAACACCGCAGCTTATTTCCAAATAAGATGTCCGATTTGAAACTTGCTCACAAAATGAAATAGACAACTTATTTCTAACAAATTGGTTATTAAGGCATATTTAATGTATCGGGTGCAAATGAAATCAATAATCGTACAATCCAACAATAACAGCGGTATAACAAAACGTTGTTGAACCAGGAACCAGCAATGGTGGGTCACAGGGGTAAGGAAGTGAGAGTCACACTGACTGTCCCCTATCACGAGTGACTCCGCTGAGCCAGGCTCCTCCCGCGGGTGTAGTTCCTGTGCGTGATGCATCTGACCCCACCGGGTCTCCGGTGTCATCCGCATTCCTCGTCTCTCGTCGGGACACTCATCACCGCTGAACACCACCTCCTCAGGGAGTCGCAGGATGATGCCAGCAGGCAGAACCCTCACATGCAAAAAGCACATCGTTCTTCGGTGATCCGGTCGGATCCCTCGCCCCCTCGGTGTCCGTCGTACACGTTAGGGGTGTTGCTGTCATGGGCGCAGCAAACGCAGATCGTACACATGAGCTCCTACTGAGAGGAACCTCATGCATGGCTATGGAGAAGGCAATGGAGTGTGTTGTAAAAGGTTGTTAAAGTGAGTGCCCACGTTAAGTTATTAACATTATGCATATAAACGAATAAACTATATTATACATGACTTTAACCCTCACAGCTTTCCCACGTGGAAAAATACCATTTTGGAGTTAATTGTGAATGAAAGACGGTTGAACGAAATCGTTTCATGTCAAATGATTGGAACGGAATTTTCCACGGCTGCAGCGGCGGCAACAAGAAAGTGTCTCTGAGCAGCACCAGCTCCAACACCGCTGCAACCGGCAGATAGGAAATCAGCTGCGGCAGGGTCGTGGGAAGCGCCGTTCAAACACAAAACCGGCGCGTTCAGCTAAAATGCCAACGAGGCGTTTCCACAACATGACAAGCGGCTTGTCACCCCGATGGTCCGACTGCAGCCTGTTTGGACCCTGGGTGCACGAACGTGTCCGTTCGCGTCTGCGGCGTGACGAGTAACGAGCCCTCTGACTGACTTGCCCTCCCAGACCCCCACGCGTGATGAGGATGATGTCATGATCTCCCAGCCCGCGGAACGGAGCAATCCGACCGGGAGACGGGGAAGCAACAGCCCCGCCCGGCGCCCCGGTGTGCCTCTGAACCACAGGGTGAACAACCACGTTCTGTGTTCCGTGTTCCGTGCCCGTCGGAAACCGGGCCCACGGTGATCCGTCTTCATCAGTCGTCCCCCGGGCCTGTCAGTTCTTTAATGGGCCAGACACAGCACGGGGCTCTGGGTAAAGGCTGGACCGTCACTGAGGAGCTGAGACACAGCAGGGGGACAAAGACTTTCTAATTGAGAACAAGGGTGCCCCCCTTCGGGCCCCCCCCCACCACCACACCTAGGATACATGTCAGCACACACACGCACACACAAACGAGCGCACACACACGCACACACAAACGAGCGCACACACACCAACGAGTGCACACACGCACACACAAACGAGTGCACCGACACACTCACAAACGAGCGCGCACACAAACAAGCACACACAGGCACACACAACCGAGCGCACACCTCCGCATAAAAACAAGCGCACACTTACAAAGTAGCACACACACTTACAAAGTAGCACACACAAACAAACGTCAGTGCTCTGACGAAAAGTATTCCCGACGAGAACAACTCCGAGGTCAGGGCTAATGGATTCACGTCGTCGAAGACGTCCCCTTTCATAGACTCTTAACATCATCCTTTTTTTTTTATGGTGCTAATTTGGTTGCTAGGCAATAAAAAAATTGAAATGAAAAGCGCCCTTGCAGCGTTTGTATCTGTTGCCTGGCGACATAAGTGTATTCACAGTGTCTCCGGCGAAGCCTCATAATTCCATCAGAGGGGGAGAGAGAGGCTCGCAGGCTGCCTCTCTCTGCCAGGACGGAGGCCTTGTTAAAGTGAACCCTGGGGCTGTCGTTCATGCTACACTTGATGCCTGTGGTGGCTCTGTGGCGCGGCGGCTAACCCCGACACCACTGTAGCGAGTGGCAGACGAGGCTACGCTCGTTAGCCTGGAGATGAGCGCATCAGAAGCTGGGGCTGTAGGGTCGTTTTTCAGCTGGGTCACTTTGATTGTATATTATTTTGTGTCATATTTGAACGATTCGCTGTTGTGCGGGTCGCTGTCGGTGAGCAGCGCAATCTTAACTGTGAGTTATGCTGTCAAACACAACGCTTGATTGACAGGAAGGAGGAAGGGAGGGAGGGAGGATGGGGAGGGGAGGGGGGGAACAGATTGATTGAAGCAGCGGGATGTGCGTGGGTGCAGAAAGCGGTGTGAAAGGGAAGGAACAGCGGGGAGGCGTGAGCGGGGGCAGGAGCCCGTCTAGACTGAGAGAACGGGTAAGGGAAGGAAATGGGAGGGAGGAAGAGTGGGTGGGTGGGTGGATTGATTGACTGATGGATGGGTGGCTGGGTGGTGGGGTCGGAAGCCGAGAGACTCAGATGTTGCGTCTCTGAAACGCACTTTAGAGCCACTGGGTGAATGTCATCGGAGAGAGAGGGACGGACGGAGAGACTGTGGAGCGACACTGAGATAAAGCGCTGAGGGAGAGGTCGGGAGAGGAATGGCAGAGATGGACAACGACACAACAGGGGGAAAACATGTGTGAGGGAGGGACGTGCGTGTGTGTGTGTGTGTGTGTGTGTGTGTGTGTGTGTGTGTGTGTGTGTGTGTGTTTTCAACACACCCGTATCAGTGGCAAAATCTCTCATGACATTTAGCAGTTATCTCCCCTGTTGCTTGTTTTGACCATGTCTTCAAAGCACTGCCAGGCCTTCCTCTCTCCTCCTCTCCCCCTCCACCTGTCCATCCCTCCCTCCCTCCACCTGTCCATCTTTCCATCCCTCCCTCGACCTGTCCATCCCTCCTTCCACCTGTCCATCTGTCCATCCCTCCCTTCACCTGTCCATCCCTCCCTCCACCTGTCCACCTGTCCGTCCCTCTCTTCACCTATCCATCCCTCTCTCCACCTGTCCATCCCTTCCTCCACCTGTCCACCTGTCCATCCCTCTTTCCACCTGTCCATCCCTTCCTCCACCTGTTCACCTGTCCATCCCTCCCTCCACCTGTCCACCTGTCCATCCCTCCCTCCACCTGTCCACCTGTCCATCCCTCTCTCCACCTGTCCAAACATTTTACTTAATGTTCTGATATACCAATGAATCACCACCTACTGAATATAATAGTGTCTATCTATAGGCATGATGCTGGGGGGCGGCTGCGGCAGAGAGCTGGCCCACTGGATCATCCACGGGCGTCCCGAGAAGGACATGTACGGCTACGACATCAGGTAACCAACAACGTAGACGCACACGGAACACATTCAGACAAAACGCCAGACTGGGCGGCCCCGCCCATTCTGCCGGCGATTTGATCGCCCTGCAGAAGGATCTGGAGAAGAGCAATACATTTCTTTCGAGTTTCGATAAGTTTTTGCGCGACCCAATCACCAAGCTGGCTCTTCCCCCTCGCGCGCTATTGGCTGGTTTAACACAAAGACGACAGGGAGGCGACGGCAAGCAGCCAATTGCGTACAGAGTCATTTGAACTAGGCCCATTGATCACGGTGCTGAAGAAAATGGCGGCAGCTTTCCCAGACAAACGTGCAATCTACGATTGAGCTTGGTTTGGCAATAGCCAGCCTTACAAAGCGCTGCACTGCGTAGCTGATCTAAAGTCAAAGCATGTAATGAAGCATCCTAAACGCATGGCACATGTTTTTATATCGTGACATCTTTGCCACAGAACTTGTTTTTAGAACATCGGAATTGAACACGCAGGCCTCTGATTGGTCCTCTTTCAGGCGCTTCCATAACTCACTGACGGGCAACAACCAGTGGATCCGAGAGCGGAGCCACGAATCCTACGCCAAGAACTACTCTGTGGTGTTCCCCTTTGATGAGCCGCTGGCCAGCAGGAACATGAGGAAGGACCCCTTCCACCAGGTAGACCCGCACGCACACACGCACGCACACGCTTATGCACAATCACACACACACACACACACACACACACACACACACACACACACACACACACACACACACACACACACACACACACACACACACACACACACACACACACACACACACACACGGTATGAGTTTCAGGATGAGTGACTCATGAGATATAAGTCTTGCCTCCCTGAAAATAGGGGAACGGAACTGTAACCGCAGCTTAAACTGATCCTCATCATCATTATCGCGATCATCATCATCAACCTTTATTTATAGCGAGCTCAGTAAAATCCCAGGACAGTTTTTCTTTCCCTTTGCTCCAAATTAGGCAATCAGCCAGTGCGACACAACAAACACACACAGAGGGAAATGTGTAAAGATAGTTACAGAATGAAAAGAAATGCAGACAAATACAATTAATGGCATGTTAGCAGACGCAGAGAATCAGGTAATTACCAAATGAGAAAGAAAGTGGCATGTTCCACTTAAAAGTGAAACACTGATCGACTATTAACTACTGAATACTAAATAAGTTATTAAGGCTTGCATTTACTATCATGTGCTTCTAATGATGTTACAATGGTGTGCATTAGGCATCATGTCCTTCTAATTACGTTATTAAGGGTTATTCAAGTCTGCATTAATCATCAGAAAATCAAATACCAACCGTTGCAATCTCACCTAATTTCACACAGATTTCTTGTCTTCTTTTCCTTCACACAAAATATGAATTAATGGGATTGAATTGATTAATTAATCGGCATATCAGGAAATGAACATGCATACAAATTGAAATCGATTTTCAGCCCTATTTGAAACGTATCAAGGCCATCATCTTATGAAGAAGCCTCTTTCTGGATAGCAACACTGAAAGTGATGCAGAGCATTCAATAATATGTGGATAGCTGACAGCACCGTAAACAGAAAATGAACACGGTGCAAATAATAAATAAATAATCTGTGCAAAAGCGGTGACATTTCTATAATACTTCATATTTTCCTTGAGGCGCAAGCACAGACAGGCGTACTAGCGGCATAAGTGGTGTGAGAGGTGAGGCAGTGAGTGGGGAAGAGGCAGTGAGTGGACAGCATTACTGTGATTAGCGCAGAGGAAGGTCAGACGTTGTGCAATCACAGGTAGGACGATCTGCCTCGCTGAGAGCGCTTACAGGGCGGGTCAGGCCCTCTGGCTGGAGGTGGAGAAATGCCTTCGCTCCCCCTGACGTCTAAAGACACTCTTGAGATATCCAACGTGTCCCTGAGAGAAACGTTCTGTTCTATACTATTGGAGATGTCTCCTCAACCGCTGTGCGACTGAAGTCGACGCACGCAGATGTGCCTCTCTCCCTCCACCTATTTATCCCTCTCCATCCCTCTCTTCCTCCACCTGTTTCTCCTCTCCATCCCTCTCTTCCTCCACCTGTTCCTCCTCTCCATCCCTCTCTTCCTCCACCTGTTCCTCCTCTCCATCCCTCTCTCTTTTCTCCACCTATTCCTCCTCTACATCACTCCCTTCCTCCACCTGTTCCTCCCCCTCTTCTTCCTCCTATTCCTCCCCCTCTTCTTCCTCCTATTCCTCCCCCTCTTCTTCCTCCTATTCCTCCCCCTCTCCTTCCCTCTCTTCTTCCTCCTATTCCCCCTCTCCTTCCCTCTCTTCTTCCTCCTATTCCACCCCCTCTCTTCCCTCTCTTCTTCCTCCTATTCCTCCCCCTCTCCTTCCCTCTCTTCTTCCTCCTTTTCATCCCCCTCTCCATCCCTTTCTTCCTCCACTTATTCACCCTCTCCCTCTGCCCACACTCCTCTCACGCCACTCATCCGCTGTTCTTTCCTGACATTCTCTCTTTCTTCTGACATTTTCCCTCCTTTCTTCCTCCTGCGCTGGCTGCGTCACTGGCTGACCTTCTGCCCCTCCCCCAGCCCGTTCCACCGTTCTGTTCCCTGTCCTTTCTTTGTTTGCTATCGATAATTATCGCACGGCTTCGTGTTATGACACATGCACACGGCAGCGCACTGTTGACCATGAGGTTGAAGTGGTATGGTCTTTGCGTGGTGCGTGTGGTGCTCACTCTCTTATTCACTCACTCACTCACTTGCTCAGTCAGTCAGTCACTCACTCACTAATTATCTCACTCAATCACTTACTCATTCTCTACACATTTGCTCACTCATTTGCTCACTCATTTACTCACTCCCTGACTTGCTCATTCGCTAACTCATTGGCTCACTCACTCACTCATTCGCTCCCTCACTCCCATACGAACATAGACTCCTCACTCATCACTCAGTTGAAGAATGTGACAGTGTGTACATTTGTACATCTAGTGTTGCACAGCACACGCTTCGCTTGTGGAAAATAGTACAATAGTTTTATAATTACAATTATTAGACCATTCTACATCCAACTACATAAAATTATGACTAATTTCAAATCCGACACCCGTGACCTCACCGCAATACTATGAATTAAATCACCGCGTCTCACTCCGGCGTGTAGACGTGATTCAGACTTGGGCTGAAGTGAAGTCTTGTCAGCAGCGTTGGCTCTCCGGGTGAGCCGACTGATTACATAATGGTGGAGCGACAGCGTATGAATGACCCAATTAGACTTGAGGTTCCAGTCGTCGTCTACCTCAGGATATAATTTACTCCTCTTTGTCTTCACCCTGCGTCTGAGTCCCGGTGTTGTGCTTCAGTCTGCGTCTTGTTCGTGCTCAGTGTGTGGTTTTTCTTCTTTCCTCCCTCGCCTTCATTTACCCGTCTGGTCACAATTGATTGTGATTGGGTCGCAGACACCCAATCGGTGATGTCTGAGCGGTCTGAATTCATTATTTTACTGAATAACTTCTCTCTCTAAATACTCTTCTAAATACTGGATACACTCCCATGTATGGCTCCGTTTCCTTGAAGAGCCCTAGCATATTAATGTGTATAGTCATGTCATGACCTTTCAGAGCAATGACTAGCTGTCCTGCTTCTGTCCAAGGCTTTCAAAGAGAGGCGAGAGATTGGAAGTCTGCTACGTGGTCACGGTGTCAATAAGACTCTTCCTCACACGACTCGTGTGGTCAATCAGGGCCTGTCTTTAGCGTCTGCATAGCCAAGCGCAGGCTCAGACGCTAACCTCGTCCTCCGCGGCGCCACGGCAATGGAACTCTTGATCCATCGTTGCTCGGCAACCACCCTCCTCACCTGTCTCCGGCTGCATGGGAAAACGGCCGGACTCACTGGCGGTCGCGGTGAAGGAGCTCTGAATAGGCTGGGGGAGAAGAATGCAGTAAATAACTATACGCTACTGTACACGAAGCGTTCTGGGCTCTGGCGGGCTCTTAGTCACGACTGCATGTTCCGCGGGTTCAGCCAGATATAGTCGATACAGAGTGGTTGCTGAAGCACTGGTCTCCCATGTTCTTCTCTGTTTTAAAAATCGGTTTTGCTTTTAAGGACGGTGATCGGTTTTTAGAAATGTATATATATTTTTCCGTCGACACGTTAGGCCGCGCGTTTTCTCGCCACCTAGCAAGGAGCGGACGGTAAATATAGCCTGGTGTGGGTAGCTTTGGCAGTAGAGCCGCCTGCTTCCAACAGAACCTACCTACCATATGTGGGCGACTGTCAATTTAACAAGGAAGATATAGACGCACGGAAATAGATTTTTCCCTCTTTTTTATTTTTTATTTTTTTACATCATAAACCAAGCTAACACATGCTATGAAGGCTGTTACCATATTTTCCGTCTGAAATGGATGTGTGCGAACCTCAGCTATGAAACGGTTTTATTTCAACCCCGCCACACAGGATTAGACCGTGCTACATACAAAGACAGACTGGTTAAGTTTAAATGTGACAATTTCAAACACAAGCTTTTAGCTATTACAAGCAAAAGCTGTTAACACAAGAAGCCTGTGTTCAAATTTGACAACTGGATCCATAATAACAACTGCAACCAAGTCTGTAGCAAAACGCGCACTGTGGCCTTCATAATGCAGACTCCAGCACAACAACAACCATCTGCTACACCACCCCGCGACCGACGGTACTCCGTCCCACAAGGCGCTCTCCAACCCGGCGCCGTCTCTCCGCCTCTGGCACTCGCCTCTGAGTGCAACGTTGAATAAATATAACAGTGTTTTCTTTGCAAGTGTTCCTGGGGGGAACACACTTCATAAACACCTCGTTAAACGCTTCTTAGTTTCAGTGGGGAGAGGGTCCCCGCCTGTCCTCTACTCCGTCCAGCTCTCGGAGAACCGTGTTTAATAGGTATTCAAGGTCTCTATTTACGACGCACAAAAGCCTGACTTGTTGACAAGGCTCTCACTGGATCTTGGCTCTCGATGAATCCTTGAATCTCTTCAGCGAACTCTTCCCCGTAGCGGTTAAATCAGTTTGCCTCGTTCTGCCTTCCCGGGTGTCTAGGTCTGCGTGTCTGTTATGTGCGTGCAGTTTAATGTGTGCAGTTTGTCCTCTTTTAGAGACCTTGTGCTCAGAGTGTGTCCACAGACTCACTTGAAGCAGCTAAGACGCTGCTGGTTTCTTTTTGTCTTTTAATGCAATCCAGCTCAATTCAAAGGAGGCACGGAAAAACCCAAGCAAACATTTTACAATTGGAAATGCAGACGCAAGAAGATGAATAGCTAAACATGAGACGTTATGTATAAGAGGTCAATCTAATCTCTCACTCTCACTCTCGCTCTCACTCTCACTCTCATTCTCTAACTCTCTCACTGTGTTCCTCGCTATCTCTCTGACTCTCTCACTGTGTTCCTCCCTATCTCTCTGACTCTCTCACTGTGTTCCTCCCTCTCTCTCTCACTCACTCTCTGGCTCTCTCACTGTGTTCCTCCCTCTCTCTCACTCACTCTCTGGCTCTCTCACTGTGTTCCTCCCTCTCTCTCACTCACTCTCTGACTCTCTCACTGTGTTTCTCCCTCTCTCTCTCACTCACTCTCTGACTCTCTCACTGTGTTCCTCCCTCTCTCTCTCACTCACTCTCTGACTCTCTCACTGTGTTCCTCCCTCTCTCTCTCACTCACTCTCTGACTCTCTCTCTGTGTTCCTCCCTCTCTCTGTCCCTGTGTGGCAGGTGCTGACGGAGCAGGGCTGTGTGTACCAGGAGAGACACGGCTGGGAGAGACCGGGCTGGTTCAGCAAGGACGGCCCCGCGCCTGTAAGACCTCGCGCACATGAACACACACACACACACGCACACTCACCCCTACATACACACACAGACACTCACTCCCTCCCTCACTCACTCACTCACTCCCTCATACACACTCACTCTCTCAGGGTCTGTATTAAGTGATGATGATGATGATTAATAAACCTCCTGATGAAAACCTCTTGTGTGTCTGTCACTGGCGGTAGGTTCTGAGCTACGATTACTATGGCGCCTACGACGGCCCAAAGAACACAGACGACAAGTACAGAGCCCTGCTGGGCAAGGAGTACACCTTCGACTTCCCCTCCCATCACCACGTGGTGAGTGTGTGTGTCTGTGTGTGTGAGATCTGCTACGTGACCATGCTCAAGGAAGTGAGTCAATCCTACAAGTTCCCATGGGTGTTCCGTGCAAAGTTGTGTTCCGTGTGTTCACGAAACTTCCGCGCGAAGTTTCGTGAACACACAAAGGTTACTCCACGAGAAGAAGAATCGAAATAACAGAGCAAAGATAAGGCTGCGATGACTTGCAGACCTCTGTGCCACGCGTCCTCACTCAACGCTCCCCTTCCTAGTACTGGGGACCCGGCTAAGAGTATTCCTGTGTCTGTTCCTCCCCCAGCTTAAGGACGAGTGCATGACGTGTCGTCAGGGCGTGGCCGTGTTCAACATGTCCTACTTTGGCAAGTTCTACCTCAGCGGACCCGACGCCAAGCAGGCCGCCGATTGGCTGTTCACCGCCGACGTCAACAAGAAGCCAGGTCGGTCCGGGAACGAATCGGAACTCCTCAGGAAGTTCTGAGAATGCAGAAGACCAACGCACGGGCAGAAGGGAATCTGGATATTAATCTAGAAAGAGCCAGATCCACGTGCACATAAACACACATGAACACAAATTCACACGTTCACAACAACATTAGCAAAACGAATCAATATAACTGTGGATCTAAACGATTTGGGGTAGGCATTTGAAGTACAAATTATCGTAAGATCTCAGTCTGTATAACCGTGTCGTGTGTGTGTGTGTGTGTGTGCGTGTGCGCGCGTCCCCAGGCTCTACAGTGTACACCTGCATGCTGAACAAAAGCGGGGGGACGGAGGCAGACATGACGGTGAGCCGGCTGGAGCCGGGTGCTGCCAACCTGCCCCTGGCACCCGAGTCAAACGGTGCGTCCTCCACTCCTCCTCCTCCACCCCTACCTCCAGCTCCACCCGACCTCCTCCTCCTCCTCCACCCCTACCTCCAGCTCCTCCCGACCTCCTCCTCCTCCTCCTCCACCCCTACCTCCAGCTCCACCCGACCTCCTCCTCCTCTCCACCCCTACCTCCAGCTCCACCCCGACCTCCTCCTCCTCCTCCACCCCTACCTCCAGCTCCAACCCGACCTCCTCCTCCTCTCCACCCCTACCTCCAGCTCCGCCCCGACCTCCTCCTCCTCCTCCTCCACCCCGACCTCCTCCTCCTCCTCCTCCTCCTCCTCCTCCTCCACCCCGACCTCCTCCTCCTCCTCCACCCCGACCTCCTCCTCCTCCTCCTCCACCCCTACCTCCAGCTCCAACCCGACCTCCTCCTCCTCTCCACCCCTACCTCCAGCTCCACCCCGACCTCCTCCTCCTCCTCCACCCCGACCTCCTCCTCCTCCTCCTCCACCCCTACCTCCAGCTCCACCCGACCTCCTCCTCTCCTCCTCTGCTTGCTGTATAGCTCCCTGTACCTCCTCCCATTCTCCCCCTCTCCCTCTCTCTCTCTTGCTGGATGTCATGTCCTACGTCCGTCCACCTGTCTGTTTCCCTCAGTCCGTCTGCTCTTATTCACTTCTCTCCTAATCAGTATGTCTCACCCGTCTGTCGGTCTCATTTTCATTCCATCGGCCTGTCTGTCTGTCTCATGTTCCCTCTGGCCGTCATTTTTATTTCCTGGCTCTCCGCCAGTTTGTCTGTGCGCCTTGTTCGCCCAAATTTCAGTCTGATTGACCGACCATTGGACATATGTACTGTTCGTCCGTCCGTCTCCTTATCTCTTTGGCTCTCTATCTTTCTGTCGCTTTATCTGTCTGTAGCTCTGCCTTTCTGTCTCTCTATCTTTCTGTAGTTCTATCTTTCTGTCTCTCTATCTTTCCGTCTCTCTATCTTTCTGTCTCTATCTTTCCGTCTATCTATCTTTCTGTAGCTCTTTCTTTCTGTCTCTATCTTTCCGTCTCTATCTGTCTGTAGTTCTATCTTTCTGTCTCTCTACCTTTGTGACTCTATCTTTCCGTCTCTCTATCTGTCTGTAGTTCTATCTTTCTGTCTCTCTATCTTTGTGACTCTATCTTTCCGTCTCTCTATCTGTCTGTAGTTCTATCTTTCTGTCTCTCTATCTTTGTGATTCTATCTTTCTCTCTCGTCCAAGCGGTCTGATGTCCTGTCACATGCTCTCATGTCTCTCTCCGGTACCTCCAACCCCTACACCCATCACCTCATCCCAACCTATGTCCGTGTATAGTTATCAGTCTGTCTGTCTGTCTGTCTGTCTGTCTGTCCCCAACCCAGGCGACACATACTACCTGGCCATCGGCGGGGGCGTGGCCGAGCACAACTGGAACCACATCCGAACGGTCCTGCAGGACCAGGGCTTCACCTGCACGCTGGTGGACCACTCGGAGGACATGGGCATGCTGAGCATCCAGGGGCCCAAGAGGTACCGGGGGGGGCCTCCATGGGGACCACATCAGTGGGCGGGGGAGGGGTTGGGGTGGTTTGACTCCATGGTGCGTGGAGGGGTTCGTAGGTTCATGTCCATGCTCTTGAGCCAACCTGCCCCCAACCTGCTCGTGGATGACCAAACCATGAGGTCGCTCTGGGTAAATAAATACGGGAGTGTGAGTATCACATTCTTTGTATTTCCCTTCCTCACGGGAGTGTTCTCTCTGTGGCGTGATGATGTGCAGCTTATCCAGAGACAACAACGCTGAGGTTTACCTTCGAGCTTTGTCAACAAATATCCTCTCAGGCAGACGTAGGTTGCTACACAAAGCACGCGCGGTACTGTTGCTTGAATCCCAAGCCCCAAATATTGTTTGAGAAACAGTTCTGTCCTCCCATCTGACTTTTACCCTGTAGTTCTATACGCTGTGGTTCTATACCCCTGTGGTTATATATGCTGTGGTCCTATACCCTGTGGTTCCATACATGGTGGTCTATACCTTGATGTTCTATACCCTGTGGTTCAATTCCCATGTGGTTCTGTATTCTGGGGTTCTATTCCCTGTGTTTCTAAATATGTGGTTCTGTTACCTGTGGTTTTATACCCTGTGGTTCTATTCCCTGTGTTTTTTCACCCTGAGGTTCTATACACCTGTTGCTCTATACCCCTCTGATTCTATACCTGTGGTTCTATACCCCTGTGGACCTATACCCTGTGGTTCTATACCCCGTGGTTCTATACCCAATGGCTTTTAATTCTCTCAGCTTGGTCTCCAGCCTCTTCTTTTGCCTCCTACCTACTCTACCTCCCCACACCAACCATGCCCTTGTACTGGTCATGGTCTTTCTTATCTGACACACAGTGTATAAGCTCTCTCCCTCTCTTTCTCTCTGTCTCTATCTCTGTCTCTATCTCTGTCTCTCTCTCGCTCTCTATCTCTCTCTCTCTCTCTATCTCTCTCTCTCTCTCTGTCTCTGTCCCTCTCTCTGTCTCTCTCTCTGTCTTTGTCTCTGTCTCTGTCCCTCTCTCTGTCTCTCTCTCTGTCTTTGTCTCTGTCTCTATCTCTCTCTCTGTCTCTGTTGAGGCGGCTGTAGGAGAGCAGCTGAATGCCCATGGAGACAGCTTCTGTCATGCTCTTTGCAGACCTTCTGAGACCTTCATTATTCCTGTCAGCGGCTGCTGACTGCTGACTGCTTACATGTGGCGCGACGTTTGGCAGCGACGCGCCCGTTTTAGATTACAATTGATGCCTGTTCCTCTGTGTAATTACAGACTGCTCTGCAGAAATAAGAAATGGCTTGATGTTATAATAAGACTGTACTTTGACATGTGTGTGTCTCTGTGTGTTGCAAGACTACATATACACAAACACACTTGTGTATCTGCAGTCATGCCTGTATCTCTTAAAGATCCATCTTCTAGGAACACCCCCATACATATTGTAGGTATTTTTAATCTGCCCACACATGTATTCTACTTTCAAAGTAAGCTAAAGTTAAACGTGACTCATCTTTACGTAATGTATTGTAATGTTGTGTGTGTGTGTGTGTGTGTGTGTGTGTGTGTGTGTGTGTGTGTGTGTGTGTGTGTGTGTGTGTGTGTGTGTGTGTGTGCGCGCAGTAAGGGCATGAAATTAACCACCTTGGGCTGATGTTGTTGCTAGTGGAGAGGAAACAACAACAAGAATATCGCCTTTTACCTTTTCTCCATGTACATACTTTACTTTATGCATTCTCAAATGCCTGGTAGTCCATGAAAAGGTCAACCGTGCACATAATGTATCAAACTAAAATCCCATTTAAAGGTTGTCTAATTCCCTGTACAGCCGCCCTTAGAACCACAAGCTACTTCCAGCTCTTAGTTATAATTGTAGGTTTTATTTTGAAGGTCGATTAGCTCCTCCGAGGAGGTTACACACACACACGCACGGCGCGTGCGTGTGTGTGTGTGTGTTTATAGTTTTTCCAGTCTGTGGAACAGGATATCTCAGAAAGCGATGCGCAGATTTGTTTCAGATTAGGTAGGGAGGTTCGTTATGGGCTAAAGAACAACATTTCACTTTTCAAACTTTGATAAAAATGGGGTGGGACAGTGGGTGTGGCACATCAACAAAAATACACCCGGATACCTGGAGGGAAGATCCTATGAGGTTAGTGGTTTTGATGAGCTGTGGTACTTCTATTCCTTGTGTTCAGTCGTGAGGTGCTTCAGGAGGTGTTGGACACAGACCTGAGCAACCAGGCCTTTCCCTTCTCTACGCACAAGGTTGTGAATGCTGCTGGACACCAGGTGAACACACACACACACACACACACACACACGCACACACTAGTGCACGCACACACTAGCACACACACACACAGTAGCGTACACATACTAGCACATGCACACACACACACTAGCGCAAAATACTAGCACAAATACAAAAACCCACCAGCGCGCACAAAGACACACACACACACACACACAAACACACTAACGCAGACACACAAGTTATTAAAAATCAGTGAATGTTATCAAGCGAAAACCGATTCAGCATCAGGTTAGACCGGAGGATATATCGACTGTATACAAGCCACGATGCAAACACTAAATTAGCAATTGGGTGCTGTCCTTTGCTGGGACAGATGGAGTCTCTCGTCAACACTGCAATCATCTGTTGCATCTAAACACAGCTGTTTACAGTCATCAAACAAATAAGTAACATTTTACTATAAGTGAAATATTGATGTTAATGTCACTTGTTTAAATGTGACATGCAATTTTCATAATAGCCTGCAGCCTAATTAAGCAAATCTAACCATGCAAAACCAAAAAACACAGAAAAAACGTGACTTAATTTCATCAATCTTTAGTTTTTCCAGCACATTCGCTAAATGATCTGTCAAGTGTTACGATGGCCTAAAACATGTCACAATATTTTCACAGACACTTCAACAACTTTTATACGACCACGCGCACGTGTGTGTGTGTGTGTGCCTGATTTGTGAGTCCACGTCCATTTATATGCATGTGTGGGTGTATACGTGATTGGTGTAGGAACTGTGTGTTAATGCGTGTGTGTGTGTGTGTGTGTGTGTTATTTTTATTTTTATGTTTTTGGCTCTGTACGGATGGTGGGAGTGGGTGGTCTTTTCGCGTTGGAGGTGGCCTAGTTTTGCTGCTCCTCTCAGAGCTGCCTTTCCTGCCTTGCATATGGGCCTCAGAGTGCACCCTGGCTGGCCAGATGGCACAGCTGACACCCCCCTCCCACCGAGGGAGGGGGGGGGGGAGACAAGTGGGTGGTTTACCGTCCGTGTCTGTCTATCTGTCTGCCTGTCTGTCTGTCTGTTTTTCTCTCTGTCTCTGTCTCTTTTCTGTCTCCATCTCTCTCCTAATTTCTCCATTCTGTCCTCAGTTAGGGAGTGGGGCAGTAAGGTAGATGTTCTATCTGTATGTTGTTGCTTTTCCTATGATTTTGGTAAAGAATAATAAAATAAAGGGCAGGCTAGTATTGAGATGATCGTATTTATGTGTGTATTCCTAGGTGTAAGACACAGGGACGAGAATCGTCCATTCAGCAACATTAGATGAACGGTGTGTTTGTATTTTGTAGATAGTTAGCGATAGATAGAGCTGTAGAGAAAGATAGAGATATATAGATGGATAGAGCTGTAGAGATAGATAGAGCTGTAGCGATAGGTATAACTGTAGAGATGGATAGAGCTTTAGCCTCTCCACAGTTACTGATCGGTGTTATGGGTCACCTCGTGGCGTCTCTTTCCGTCTCTCATTGCCATCACTCTTCATGTTCCCAACAGCAGATGGAAACTGCTCTCAACATTGGAATGGATGACAAGTAGCTGCTGTCCTTGAAGATGGCCGTGTGTGTGTGTGTGTGTGTGTGTGTGTGTGTGTGTGTGTGTGTGTGTGTGTGTGTGTGTGTGTGTGTGTGTGTGTGTGTGCGCACATATAATGTTATCAGTGACGGGTGCAGTTGTGTGACTAAGCATTTAGAACTTGGACTGCAAGTAGAAGGAGCTCTCAATCTCTTTATCTCTCTCCCCCCTTGCCCTCTCCCCCTTGCCCATCTCCCCCTTGCCCATCTCCCCCTTCCCCCCACCCCCCTCCCCCCTTCCGCTCCACCCTCACACCTCTCCCCCCTCACCCCTTCCCCTCCACCCTCTCCTCTGTCACCTTCTCCTTCTCACCTTCCCCCCCTCTCCCCTCTAGGTCAGAGCCATGCGTCTGTCCTTCGTGGGCGAGCTGGGCTGGGAGCTCCACATCCCCCGGGACTCCTGCCTGCCCGTCTACAACGCTGTCATGGCCGCCGGCGCCAAGCACGGCATCATCAACTCGGGCTACAGAGCCATCGACTCCCTCAGCATAGAGAAAGGTGGAGGAAAGCGCTCCCGGCGGCGCCGATGCGTTACTTACCGGTTCCCTTCGGAGAACTTTGTGCTGCCGTGAGGCCCTTCTTTTGCATGATGCAAGGTTACCCCAAGACATGTGAGAACAAGAACAAGACAAACGAAAATCAGGCATATTTAAAGCAGCTGTGAAATGTCCGGTCCAGAGGTCCACTGATTGTCCATCAAAAAAGGTCAGCAGATTTAGTCACAACGACGCAGTCGCTCAGGGCTTAAGATTGGACCAGGTTTCAACGGTAACACAAGTAATGCATTATACATGGCCGGGCGGACCAGCCAGATGCTGGACCCTCTGCACAGGATTCAGAACACATGGTCCGCGGTCACGTCCCCATTGCACCACCCCCCACATCGTCTCTTCAAAATACTTTTATTTGTTCCTCTAGGGGCAAACAAAGGCAGGTTGCTGTGAAAAGAAACCACAAAGGGAGAGCCTCATGTCAAATCAATCGCACATTTAAGACAACACAAACAATCTGACATGCACAGAACGCTAATGTTTACATTCTAACGTACACATTTAAATTCAGTGCCAGTTGGCATTCAAGGCCGTGTTGTTATCCAGAGGGCTCTCTGCGGCCTCGTCCACCGCCCGCCTCCCCCCCCCCCCCCCGTCCTCTGAGCTCCCCTAACGTGTCTGCAGCCGCCTGCACAGGGCCGGGCTCATTAGCAGTCCAGGTGGAGCGAGCTGCCTCAGCGGCTCCACCTAATCCACTCCATCCCTCCTTAATTTCAATCCACTCCTGAAGACCCAGGGGAACGTCCCTGGAACTGACGTGACCACGCTGTTGGAGTCAGATCGTGCTCGACTTTGCGGCAATCGCTTTCACTTTCACTTTCACTTTGGTTCGGTCTGATGTGGTCGTGCTGAGCAGTTTGTCGCTGTCCCCGGCTCTTATAGGACTGAAGCGATGTAAGGACGTCCTTGAGACGTGGCGGATCCAGTTCACTGATCCCTTCATGAGACCACACTTCTTGTTCAGAGCGGCTAGGATGTGACACGCTGCGGTTCAGTGGCTTAGAAAATGAGGCACGCCTGTAAAGGACCACGAGGCACGGGATCGTTTCCTTTTTGTTATAAAGCAAAAATTTGACTGAATTCCAACGAAAACCAATG
>NC_136937.1:14108646-14126447 GCF_949987615.1 Pollachius pollachius | reverse complement strand
TAGAAAGATGCTCACAGCTGGGAACACTTCAGATTTCCCGATGGATGTTGAGTGACAGTTGGGAGGGATGGAGAGGCCTGAGGGACATCATGCAGTGTTATATTATCATCTCGTATTGTTTATTTTTGAGACTGGAAAGGTTTTTCCACTCTGCCTTTCAGCCTTGTTCTGTTCTTCACTGTTCACTCTGCTTACGTCTTGGGAAGCATTCTCTCTAAGTGTCATATAATTGGTGAATCCTCATTTGTAATTGGTCTCTGTCTGTCTGTGACTCTCTCTCTCTCTCTGTGTCTGTCTGTCTGTCTCTCTCTATGTCTCTTTCTCTCCCAGGCGAACCCTGACTTTGTTAGGAGCGGTGACTTCACGCTGGAGAGGATGGGCGTGACCTACCAGGCTAAAGCCCATCTTAAGTCTCCCTTTGACCCTGAGAACAAGCGTGTGAAGGGCATTTATGATTGAGGTGCCCTTATAAGGAGCAGGGGGCGGAACAGTGAATGTGGCCATGCCCACTTTGCTCCCTCTGGGACGGAAGGATGACATTCAGGTGCAGTTGGTCCTGTGAATGGATAGGCTTTTAATGGCCAATGAAAACCAACGCATGGTTGATTTTAATTGGGTATCTGCCCATAATGCCAAATGTGCAATGCATATATTGTCAGGATGCCTTTCATAAAGACGAGCATAGTGGATAATATGCTCGTCTTTGACACACTACTGTCATGTAGTTTGTCAGAAATGATATGTGATGAAGCATTTTGGCAGGAGGATGATATAGCAATCCCATTTTTTGAATGTTAATTACAACCGCTTCTACCCGAGATAATCATCCTCAATGGAAAGTAATAATATTATATACTTGGTATGCAGCCCACGTTTATGTTTGCAAACAGTCCAAATCTATAACTTGGTATACATAGAACGCACCAGATAAGCTACAGCGATTGCTTCTGTTAATTTCATCAGTGTCATGTGATTCAGTTTGCTTACTAATTTACAGTGGATTGTGAACTTAAAAGTCTACCATAGAGGTAAACACATTTTTAAAATCTCAAACCAAAGTCTTAATTATTTCCATGAAATTCTAAATACACTTAAGGGTAATTTATTAAGTATAGCTTTCAGGTTTCGTTTTGGATAATAGGGGTTTATGAGCTGGACCTTTTGACTGTGTTTTAAATAGTATAATTCTATGTTCTCGCTTGAATAATGGAGATTCATGGCAAGTGGTGTATTGGTGAAAGTTTGTCAGTTACAAAACAGTTGCTAAGAATCAAGTGTAACTTGGGTCACGATGACGGATGTAAAATAGAAGTCACGAACCGTCCTGTTTTTCTAATGTTCTGCAAGTTTTCTGTACATAACAAATATATCAATCGATGCTGTTTCAATAAATGCATAACAAAAATGAAAACATTTACTCACTAAATATACATTACACTAAGAAGTATAGAAGATGACATTTGTATCAGGGTTAAATGTAGAACAAAATGGTGTGTTTGCCAACAGGTGGCGCTATGGCCAGTTTGCTGGTTAAATGGCTGTATCTCAGTCAGGGTTCGTCCTGTATGGTACACTCTCTGAGGTTCCAACGGCATCTCAGTGAACTCAAAGATGATTTAAAAGAATATGTTTGCCCGGCTTTTAGCTTTTAGAATATATGCCTGCTACAAATTACTTGCCCGTTTAATCCAGCAATCACAATCCTTTGTGTGAGAAAGCTGTTGCACATCCCCTTCCATTTGCACCCTACCACGTCGTATCGTGAGACTCAAACAATAGAAACACTCTGGAGGCTATAAAGGTATATTCTTTCACAATTCTAACTTCAGGATCATGCAAGTCAGGCTCCCAGTTATTTCAATGTATTTGATTGTATTTTTTTATTAGTGCTCTTAATATATAATATAACGGGGACATCAGTCCTCCAAGGCTACATGAACCCTTCGGTTTCAGAGAAGCAAAGACATCATGGTGAAGCCAATGTGAGGTCATCAACCCCTGGGGGGCCCCGGCCACGCCCTTCAGTCTGCCCGGCTCCGGATAGGGGGGGGGGGGCCGGTCAGTCCCCTGGGTTTAGCCTCCCTCCCTCACACGGGTACAGGGGTTGCTGGAGCACAGAGGTGACCTCCGGGAGAGGCTGGTGGTCCCACTGCCCCTGTTAGAGCACACACGTGATAGCGTCATCTCACAGTGTAACAGAGGCTGTTACCCTGGAGTGTAACCCTGGAGACCCCAATGAACTTCTGTGTAAACCAAAAGCAGTTCCCTTCTCTGGCTGCCAATGTGTTTTATCATTGTTTTTTTTTATTCCCCAACACACCGCCTACACTATGCATTCATTTATTGAGTTTTATTTAAATTCAGAACTGTGCAAATGGATGCTGCAAATCAACTTGGAATAAACTTGGGAATTTGTGAGCAAAAGTATTCATACAGCCCACCATCGCTGTGATGCAGCTCTTCATCTGTTCATATTTTAGCTTCCAGTTAGTTAACGTGTGTGTATGATTGCATAGGCAAAAGTACTAAACAAACTGCTGAATAACAAGAATATAAATAATATTGAAATATATATACATGACATATTATATAGTTATATTTAGGAACTAACTGTCTATCACTGCAGTCTGTTCCGTTTCTTGCTTTTGGGGTTAGTGGGTTCTTTCCAAAAGTGTGTGTGCGGTTTGTGTGTGAGTATGCAGATGCATGTGAGTGTTTGTATGCACATGAACGTGAGTGTTTGTATGAATGTGCACATGACATTGCTTTTATGCACCTGTACATGTGTTTGTGTGTGTGTGTGCGTCTGTGTGTTCATGTGTGTGTGTGTGTGTATGTGTGTGTTTGGGGGGGAGGGGGGCTCACAGGGAAGAGGCGTGCAGACGACTGGTTGCAGTGCATGGAGATGGGGGCGTTGTTGTACAGGGAGTCCAGCACCTCGCCGCTGAATGGGTCCCAGTGCAGAGCAGAGAACTGCTGCGTCACCCCGGCCTCACCACACACACACTGGTCTCTACCTTGGAACCTGAGGGAGAGAGAGAGAGAGAGAGAGGGACTGAATTCAAGAGTTAAACCTGCACTGTGTTGCAATGTCACGTCATTAAAGGTGCGGTGTGAAGAAGTTGAGTGGCTTCTAGTGGAACAAACTCGGCAGAAATGTAATATAATATTCAAAATAACGGTTAAATTGGTGTATAATCCCATGAAAATAAGAATCGTTGGTATTACTTCACTGTAAGGGTAGATGAAATCATCAACTGCCATCATTCATTGGGTTGCATTCTGCAACCTCACTGCTAGATGCCACTAAATCCTACAGACTACCTTTAAAAAATGTCTGAACTGAAAGTTTCTCAAGAACAAAACACACCCATCCACAGGTCGATCCATCCAAAGACTTTCTGACCAGCCAGGTCAGTTTATTTTTGGTTGTTTAGTTTCAAAATCTGGCTTTCTTGTCTCTTCTTTTTTATGCTCCCTCTATTTTCCGCTCTTGAATCTTTACCTAGAGCGTCTCTAATCAGAGAGGCTCAGAGATTGTTTTTATAGCAAATGATTATCTTGTTAATAGCTGAAATCAGAAGCTGGTTCAGGTGCAACAGCTTCCAGGCTTGCTGCTCCAATTTCAAGAAGGTTCTGGTTCACAGAGACTGTGTGTACGCTCTGCTTTAAACCACCAGTATCCCGGGGACCTTGGGCTCTTTCCAGGGCACTTCATCCTCCTTTATCCTTGAGCAGAAGTGCCGATACCTCCCCAGATTATAGCAGGGAGAAGATTGTCTACTGTGGCTGCAGGCCGTCCCTGAAGCAGTGAGGAGGCGATGGAAGGTTTAATCACAGAGGGCGGGGAGCCAGGGACCATAAAAGGGACGCGAAGAGGGCCCCAGGCCGGGTCGGGCCCATAATGCTACTTATATATAATAGATATAGATATAGATATGTGGGGATGTATGCAACATTGACAACTAATAAAAGTGTCTTGTATCACTGCAGTCTGTTCAAAATACGAGTAAGAAAGATACATTTTAACAAAACGACCAGGGTTAGAGAGAGAGGAGTCGGGGGTGGGGCCAGGATATGATACCAGTAGCCAGGTCATTCGAGTCCCAGCGGAAAGGTACTGGGTTTGATCCCTGATGCCTGCCGACCTCAATGTGGATGAAAGCTTATGCTAAATGCCAGACTCGTCGTCATAGAGATAGAGCAACAGAGAAAAACAGGCGACGTGTAAGACAGCCTGAACCAGTGTGAACCGTGCGCTGTACCTGTTCATGGAGCTGAAGTACTTCTGCAGGTAGTCGGCCTCCACGTGGCTCTTGCACAGCTCCAGCTGAGTGCGGGGGTAGTAGTGGACGTAGTTCGCACACATCTCCTCCATGATGCCGAAGCCTCCCTAGGGAGGGAGAGGGAGACAGGGAGAGAGACAGACAGACAGACATACAGACAGAGAGGGAGAGACAGACCGAAAAAAGTGAGAGACAGACAGAAAAAAAAGGGAGAGCTAGCTAGACATAGACAGACAGACGATACAGAGGCGATGCAGAGAGAAACATACGTCGGAACCAGGATAAATTTGCTCTGGAATAAGAGAGCGATGTATAGACGACTACAGGGAAAGCAGGGGGCAAGAGGGCAGGAGTTGGAGAGGAGGAGGAGAGAGCCGCTGAGGGGGGCCGTAGAGGGGGCCAGTATCAGGGCTGTGAGGGGACGGACAAAGAGTCCATGAGAAAATTCGAGTTGGTCTGCTCACCACCGTAGGTCCGCTCCGATCTTCTGTGTTGTACGTGCACTTGGTCACCAGCACGTCTCCCTGCAGAACACACACACACACACACACACGCACGCACGCACGCACGCACGCACGCACGCACGCACGCACGCACGCACGCACGCACACACACACACACATGCACACACACATACACACACATACATACACACGCACAAACATAAACAATCAAACACACGCACAAACACATACACACAAAGGCTCACATACAGTCACACATGCACACACACATACACACACACAAATCCTCACACAGCCACACACACATACACACATGCACACACACACACACACCTAGTCAAGAATGCTTTTAAACTCATGTACGTACTACGTAGCAGTAGAGTATTAGTAAATAATTGAAGGTGGATCGCGTAGGGATCTGTGAAAGACGGCCCAACAGAACCTTCTGGAGCCGTCGTATCTGCTTACCTCTCCTGAAGCCCTCCCCTGTAGCCCCTCACTGCTGTGTGGGGCTACTCAATGTTTTAACAGACTGAATTGACTGTAGGTGTTTACACCTCACAGTCTCCAGACCCATATTCAATTTTTTATTCCACTTCACAGTCCCAACGTGAGGGATGCTATAAGGTTAGGGTCGGTTACTAGGTGTTTCCATCCTTGGATTATTGTTTAAATGTAATATACTCACAGGTAATACACTGACCATCTTCCTTAGCATTCTGATGGTCTGTAAGAAGAATTAGCTGGTTAATTACTGATAGCATAACAGGACCTGCATTCAAATCATGAAATTGTTATTCAGCGAGGAGTAAAAGATACAGACTTTGTCTTTGGAGTGAGCAGCTGGGACATTATCAACTAAACTAAAATGAAATGGTTATGAAGCTATAGTGAGAACAGTACCTAGACAGACTAGTACTTTGTAGGGTCCTAGCTGGTAGTGTGTAGTACTTTGTAGGGTCCTACCTGGTAGTGTGTAGTACTTTGTAGGGTCCTACCTGGTAGTGTGTAGTACTTTGTAGGGTCCTACCTGGTAGTGTGTAGTACTTTGTAGGGTCCTACCTGGTAGTGTGTAGTACTTTGTAGGGTCCTACCTGGTAGTGTGTAGTACTTTGTAGGGTCCTACCTGGTAGTGTGTGCTGTAGTGCTGGTCTTCTTGTACGACCTCCAGCTCTACTCCTCCCCTTACCAGAACAGTCCGGACCCCTCTCCCCGCCAGGTGGGTGTGGAGCTGGGACGCAAATATACTGATCCCACCTGGAGGGAGCGCCTGGAGGTCACAACTTTATTTAAAAGTTGTATAACTTTTGTTGACAGTTGCATTTTACAGTTAACATTTTGCAACATTTTCACGTTTTCTTTTGACAGACCTGGCTCTCTCATTCAAATCCAAATGAACAAATCCAAATCATAACGCTATCAATATGAAATATGAAACATGAAAGCCTTTTCGAACCTTTTCCAACATCAAACAACAAAGTAGACTCATCACATTCTACTCTCTCAAATGTGTTTACCAACCAGGGTAAACAAAACACGACGACCAATGAAGCAGCTCACGGCGTCCATGAGATGACAGACGTATGGATACGTACAGTCTGGGTACACTTGGAGTTGCAGTAGCCGGAGAGGTCAAAGGCGCGCTGCCTCGGAGGCACCGCCATGATGGGGGTGTAGACCAGCCCCAGCTCCATGATCCCCGCGTCGTAGCGCCGCAGACTGGGGGTGTAATACAAGCGTACCCCAGAGGTGTCACGCCGGCCTGAAACGGAGCGCACGTAGCATTGTGGTGTTATCTATACAGGCGAGCTCGCTAGCTAGCCCTGGTTGCTAGGGACCACGACCCCAAGACACAAGGGCCTCTCTTTCCACTGGCAAATTACCCGGTAAAGACATTGTGTTTCGTTAGGAACCAAACAGGGCTGTTCATATCCTTCCAACCTCTAATGTGGAAAACTAAGTGACTATTAATGCGACATTGCAATGTGAATGTTGTTGATATATGTGTGATTAGGAGGTAATAAATGTATAGTATATAATAAACAATAGGTGGCCGAGGGCAGGGTAATGATGAGGCAGCCACAGCCTGAACAACAGTGAGGATTTATGGTGAGCACCAGGCAGATCAGCGCATGGTTGCAGTAATTTAAGGAGTCTGCTCTCTGGGAAAATAGGCTCTGGATTTCCAGGAATTGTGTGTGTGCGTGTGTGTGTGTGTGTGTGTGTGTGTGTGTGTGTGTGTGGGTGTGCCTATGCTTGTGTGTGTGTGTGTGCCTGTTTGTGTGTATGTGTGTGTGTGCCTGTGTGTGTGTGTCCACTGTCTGTGTGTGTAGCTGTGTGTGTGTGTGTGTGTGTGTGTGCGTGTGTGTGATTGTGTGTGTGTGTGTGTGTGTGTGTGCATGTATGTGCCTGTGTGTGTGTGTGCCTGTGTGTGCCTGTGTGTGTGTGTGTGTGCCTGTGGTGTGTGTGTGTCCCTGTGGTGTGTGTGTGTGTGTGTTTTTGTGTGTGTGTACCGGAGAGCAGCAGGGGATTGTGGTAGTGGACCTCCAGCCGTAGAAACCTGGAAGAGCCCGGACCGCCGAGAGGAAGACCTGCATCTGGTGGGTAGTAGAACGCCTGCCAGGAGACACACACACACAGACACACACACATGCACACACAAACACATGCACACACATGCACGCTCACACACACAAAAACACACACACACACAAACACAGACAGACGCACAAACACACACACACACGCACGCACACACACATGCAAGCATACACACACAAACACACACGCACACACAAACGAACACACACACACACACACACACGCACACATACACACACATGCTCACTGTCCAACCCCTATCTGTATATTAATGAGGCCTCTGTGTGTGTGTGTGTGTGTGTGTGTGTGTGTGTGTGTGTGTGTGTGTGTGTGTGTGTGTGTGTGTGTGTGTGTGTGTGTGGGCTCATGTCCCCCCCCCAGCTAACCTCCGCCCCCATGGCCCAGGCCGCCAGGACGTGGCGGCAGAAGTTGAGCTTGCTGGGCTTCATCTTGTCGTCACAGGGCCCGCTGTAGCTCGGGACATCGGGGATGTCGGGGGAACACTCGAACACCTCCATGTGGTGGACGATGGCCTCATTGCCCGGGGTGATCGCCGACTCGTACTGGCGGGGGGAACACCAGCGCAGGTGGGAGGGGTTAACTGTGTGAGTGAGAACACACACGCTGGTCCTGGGACCACTCAGAACCAGCGTGTGTGTTAGAGGGGCCCCTGAAGGCTGTTAGGACCAGCGTGTGTGTGTGTTAGAGGGGCCCCTGAAGGCTGTTAGGACCAGCGTGTGTGTGTTAGAGAGGCCCCTGAAGGCTGTTAGGACCAGCGTGTGTGTGTGTTAGAGGGGCCCCTGAAGGCTGTTAGGACCAGCGTGTGTGTGTGTTAGAGGGGCCCCTAAAGGCTGTTAGGACCTTTGTGTGTGTGTGTTAGAGGGGCCTCCATAAGCTTTAGAATGGGACATTTACTGTTCCAGGAAATTTTCCGTGCATATGTCGTTAAACAATCAACCTCCATCATTGGGCTTCCCTTATCCATCCAAAATTCACATCTTATCTTGAATGCGTGGGGTTTTACTTTAGGGTCTACAGCATTCTCCAGTGAGAGCCTGCTTGGTCCTTAGTGCGGTTCTGATTAATGAAACACCTCTCCAGCAGACACCTCAACTATATCTTCTTCCTGGCTGCCTTTGATGATACACTTTCGATTTGCTGTGCACACCAGGATGGGAGCTGAGGGTGTTCAAAAACATCTCCTAGATGACTCACTAGTTAGTATAGTAAAGGATAGGTACTACACAAGGTAGTACAGTGAAGATGTATAGAATAGCATACTATAGCATAGGATAGGATAGTAAAGTATAGTACAGGATAGTGAAGTATAGTATAGTACATTATTGTACAGTATAGCACAGTTTAGTATGGCATAATAAAGCTTAGTATATACAGTGCAGTATAGTGTAGTCTAGTATAGTAAAGTATAGTACAGTGTAGTGCAGTATAGTCCAGCGCAGTATAGCGTAGTGTAGTAAAGTATAGTACAGTGTAGTGCAGTATAGTCCAGTGCAGTATAGCGTAGTGTAGTAAAGTATAGTACAGTGTAGTGCAGTATAGTCCAGTGCAGTATAGCGTAGTGTAGTAAAGTATAGTACAGTGTAGTGCAGTATAGTCCAGTGCAGTATAGCGTAGTGTAGTAAAGTGGTCCACACCATGACTATGTGGTTGCGGGGCATGTTCAGGGGCAGCTGCTGGACGGAGCACCAGTAGGTGGTCTCCTTGCCCGGGATGGTGACGTTGGGCGCCAGGACCTCCAGGGTCTGGGCGTCGGGGGGCAGGGAGGGCGCCGGGCCGTCCGGCCGCAGCATCAGCACCCTCTGCACCCCCGTCTGGATGAGGGACAGGTTGAGCCGGTCCAGGGACGCGATGGGACGGTCCAGGAGACCGTAGATGATGTGGACCGTACCATCCTGACAGGGGGGGGGGGGGGGGGGGGGGGGACGACACTGTTTATGTATTTGGTTCATTGTATTATAGCCTATTCACTTAATACATACTGATGGGAAGATAAGGGGGGGCGGGCTGGGGTTTGGAAATCGAGTTTGATCCCCAATTCCCAATTCATAGTCCCCCTTGAGCAATATTGTTATTATCTGCTCCTTAATGACAAGTATCCAAAATCCCTGTAAGTTGGATAATAAGATCCACCCAAAGATGACTACAGCAAGAAAGTAGGCTGAGTTTAAATGTGGGAATAAAGTTTAACCCCTGAAGGCTTTAACAGGGTTCAATCATCGTTCTAGTTGATACTGGGAAAAAAACATCGAACCATTATATAAATCGTTGTGAAGATGAACCAAAGCCAAGAGAGAGCACATTTGACAGGAGGGAGTATAATGTTTAACTAATATAACTCAAAGGGGAGCTGCGCGTTACAACTCAAATCATGGCACTATGTGGATCAACATGAACAGAGCAGGTTGGCTCTGCTCTCCGGTCCGTTCCATATCTAGGTGGGTTATGGTGTGAGCCGTCCACACATGGACAGATCTCCATGACAACGTAGTAAAAAAACAACAACGGGCATCTTGTGTTCACCAACAGACAGCGTCGGAGCAAAAAGAACAGGAAGGCAACATTTGCCAGAACGATAATGAAGAGAAACCTGCATACAAGCATGGACACTGAGGTTCCAATCTGTGTGTGTGTGTGTGTGTGTGTGTGTGGCGCACCTGGATGAGGTAGTCCCTGGGGTCGCAGGTGCTGAATGATCTATTGAAGAGCAGGTGGAAGCCCCGGGGGGTCTGGCTGGCCCCCAGCAGCTGGTAATCCTGTTGTTTGTCCTGAGTTACATGACCCTCTGCATCACTCCATGCATCCTGCGGACACACACACGCAAACATGCCCGCGTGTACACGCGCACACACACGTGCATGTGCACACACACATGCATGTGCACACACACGTACATTTGCATACACACACACACAAACACTCACACCAACACATACACATACACATGTGCACGTTCATATATATACACACACACACACACACACACACACGTATATATAAACATGTCATGACTTAGAAACAAACACAGTACCTCAGTACCTAGGTAGATGAATTCACAAGGCAGCGAATATATAGAGAACATAATATCAGGACTTGAATATACTACTTAAAGTTAATTGGTGATAATCAGTAAAATGAAGAGACTTGTGATTTGAAAATGATCCAGGCCTGGCAAGAGGCACATTCACATCCCAAAGGAAAACAGGAGCTGGCTTTACCTTCCTGTAACGTCTCATGTCTGCCTAGAATAGAACCTGAAATCGTTTTCTCTCTCTATTTCTCCCCGGCTCTCTCATTTTCTCACTCTCATTCTGTTTACCTTCTCGCTTCCCTTTGAATCGTGTGGCAAACTTAACTGTTGATATTAATTAAATGAACATGTTTTGAAATAATGATGATATCATTGAATAGATTCTTTGTTGATATGGTAGCTGTTGCCATGTCATGTTCATATGTTCATCAAGACATGATGATGACAGAGTGATGAACAACACAAGACTATATATATCAAATTTATCTCAGTAACCTGATCTCCATTGAAAATAATTTGTCAATGATTATTCGTTGGCTTTATAAGATTCAATAAATAACAGCGATTGTACTTCATAAGTCAATGTACAATAATTGTAGTTTTTCTCGATTGTATACACACAAAAAATGGAACTATGCAGACAATTCTGAAAACTTGAAGCTCATGTATCAACTACAAGACTCCAAACTGCTAAACTCTAAGCACAATTCCACTTTTCACATTTTTGATAAACTCTAAGCACAAATCTCATAATTTAGCACACTTGGTTCTCTTGGATCACACTGGCCTTAAAAATGCAACAACTAATTACTAATAAGTCTAACTCACTTCTCACCTGTTCAAACTTAACTGGCAAAACACTTCAATCATGTGTCAGAGCATAAAAGAGGAATCGTGAGCTCTACTGTGTTGTAGATATGGTTCTTTGGCCTGATCATTTTACTGTATTACAGTAAAAAAATACATATTTGCTTTGTTACCTTTTTGTACTTGCAATGATTTCCTCATTACATCCCCCGAAAGACAGTCTTAACATTTTCTTACTTTAGTGTTTTTCGTTTTACTTATCAGTGCAATTACTGTACTGTAATTTACCAAAATAGGTAACATTGGTGTATTGTCAGAGCAATGTTGTAGCATCAACTATAGGTGTACAGTATGACTCTGGGAAGCTGGGATTGTGAGTTTAGCCCATTGGAGCTCATTGGATAGACAAATATGCATTGTATCCTATTCTGATACGATTGTGTCAATGCAGTATTTATATAATATATTCACAGTATTGTATTATAATATGGCAACAGTCTTTATACTATATGTACCACCTAATTGCAACTTTAAAAAAGAAAGCTATTTCTAAACAATTGTATACATGGAATATGTAACACGGCCTCATAAAGCCAAAATATATGTAAATAGTATTTTGATGTGTTTTGAATTGATCACACCAGTGTTTAATTGATGCTCTCTAAGAGATATTCATTTGATAGCTGTGCTTACTGTTTGGTGGAAAAAAAACAGTTTTGAGAAGAATTTGTGTAGTTTTGACAAAATGATTAACTCTTCTCAGGTTTGTGTTTAGAGTTTTGAGAAATTGAGCTATAGTTTCAGAAAACGTGTTTAAACGATTGAACAAAAACTGTAACTATCCCAGGTAAGAGGTCTTAGCGCCCATTTTGTTACTCTGTGTCTCCATAATGCAGTACCTGACCCCTGGGGAAGCTTTGCTGCAAGTTTGAGAACATTGCTGCCTTCACTCGATCTGCCCCTTTATGAACTTAGTTAATTTGTGTGAGCGAATGTCTATTTGTTCAATTCTAAAGCCACCTGTGTTTCAGGCGCACAGAGACTGTACGCTGTGATGCTAACCAAAATTAAAAACACAAAGTTACTTCCAGAAACTCGGGTCTTCATTCAAGCATTCACGTGGAAAGGGATTATCTAGCATGACAGGCATGAAGGTGATTAGAACGGATGACTCGTTTGTTTGGGGGACTAGTCTGGCCATCCTCAGGTAAACCAGAGGACTGTATTTTGAGGGACATACTGCAGGGGCAGAGGGGTGGTAGTGGGACGGCCCCATTCAGACGCTGAGCAGGACAACTGGGTCCAGCTGGTCGACGTGTTAGGAGGTGATGGTGTGGAGGAGGTGATTGATGGACCACGAGCCAATTAGGGGGCATGTGCATGTCATGTTGTTGTCACATCGCAATGGACCGCCTCCTTTGCTGAAGTATAGGAGCACAGGGATGTTGTTGGTAATACTAAATGGTGTTTTGGTCATTCATTTATTAAGCGATTTGTCATTTTGGGGAGACATAGTTGTGTTTTGAAACTGCCCCAGCGTTTCTCGTGCGAGACATGGCCAAACTAAGTTTTGAGTAGGCTAACTTTAGCCTAGTTTAAGGTTATTTGGGTCCTCCAATAGAACGACAACCTCAGAGGGCATTGTATGAAACCTGAGATGATGATATTAGAAGGGCCTATGGGGAAGAAATATGTATTTTGGCAAATATATATTGAATATGGTGTAATTGAAGAGATTTGCAGCAGCTGATGTATGATTGCCTATTCATGAACTGACCTTGTGTGTGTTTGTGTGTGTGTGTGTGTGTGTGTGTGTGTGTTTCTGTGTGTGTGTGTGTGTGGGTTTGTGTGTGTGTGTGTGTGTGTGTGTCTGTGTGAGTTTGTGTGTGTGTGTGTGTACATGCACATAAAGAAACGCAACCTTAAAACTGCCTTATTTCTTTGCAATAAAGAACCAGAGGCACAGAGGACATAGAAAACATAAAAAACACATTGGCAAAGACTAGAATATTTCTGGACATAATTGAATATGTCCTTGTCAGGAAATGTTGGTGACTCAACAACAGGATGGTGCCTATCATAGCACAAGGCATCGTGTGACATCATAAAATACACATGATTATGTGCATTATGACATCCTTTTGCCTTTCAGCAATTGCCTTTCAGTCCAGTTCTGCCTCCTTGCACAACCAGGAGTTTAATGTAGCTCTTTTCCTGTTGCACTTCTAAAATTAGTGACAGGAACATGTATTATATCCATTATACATGTATGTAAATTGTATTATGTTTGTATACTTCTGAGATGATTAGTATACAATGGCATGGCATCTCTTCAAATGTGGACAAATGCTGTTTCACTTATTTTACATTACCGGACTAACTCTACAAATCTAAATAATTTGGATATTTATATTTATATAATTTATATGTTTGTATTGCTTTTTTCAGTGTATTGTAACATTTATTCATTTACTCATGTATTATTATGTATAAGTTTGATTTGTGGAGAAAATGTTTTTTCTAAATTCACCGAAAAAAAATCGTATGTGAGTCTAACAGGTATCAATCTAATTGGCTATCGGTTCAAACAGATGTTTTACATGGTTGCACACTTATCATAGGGTAATTTCATATTTAGCTTGCAACATATTAGAATGTATGTTCAGGATTCATATTGATGATAGAGTCTAGATTTTATGCTTATTAATTCCACAAAATACATGAATGTATATAAAATAACCTCAGCTTTCAGACTACCACAAAATCCCATCTACAACGCCATCCCCTGCCTTCACAGCATACATCCACCAGCCTAGCTACGGATCAGTGTCACGACCGTTACCCCAAAGTAGCTCTTGGCTCCGTCGTCCCACAGAACCACCAGGTCGGCGTTGGTCAGCTCCCCGCGGTCTGACATGCCCAGCAACACACCGTGCTGTATGTGGGCCACCGTCAGCTCAAAGTAGACCTCTTGCGTGGCGTAGCTGACGTTCCAGGCCAGCTGGAGGTCTCCGCGGGGGTCCAGTGGCACGTGGAAGGGCATGGGCAGAGCAGGGGGCGCGGGCGCCCGGGGCCTGGACGAGGGGTCCAGGGGGTTGATGGCTCTGGCCGGGGCCTGGTACGACGCTACCAAGATGAGAACCAGGGCAGCCAGGGCTGTGAAGTACATGACGGTGATGTCCTGCAGGCGAAAGGACCCGGTGAATATACCCATAGCCTCTCTAACGGGGTCGCTTTCACTTGTTCACGGCCCAATTTTTTTTTCGGTGAATTTGACGCGTTGAACGCTAATTCGTTACTTTGTTAGTTAATAAAGACATCACATTGCATATGTATTTTTATGTCCAACTGTGCAGTTAGGTGAAAAAGTGTCTCTTGATGATGGGAAGTTGTCCAGCCCTCAAATCTTTTTCAGTTTTTCATCGTCCTCCACTAAAAAATATATAAACGTTGTATTTCCAATTTTTTCCCATAAAGTCCTTGTATGTTCTTTCCTCCGACAGTGTCACTGCTCTTCCCTTGGTCTCATCTCAGTTTTTCTGTCTCTGCTTTTTAAGGAAACCCCTCCCTTTTGTCCTTTCCATTTATGTGCGGACTGCAGGCTAATGGCATTAGGTCTGTTGGGGAAAATAGGATTGTTTTTCTTTAAGCCCCGGGGTCAGCCATGATTCTGCACATCTGCCAGGTCCTAATTGATCTAAATTGATCCATGGACATGATCAACAACAATCGGCCTGGACTAACTAGACTTTATTGCACTTTCGATCTCCCTCACAGCTCATGCCCAAATCATGCTCCCAAAATGTCAGACGTATAGTTAAATGACCGTATGGTGAGTTTCTCCTGAAACGTATGTTCGCTATGACGTCAGACACAAGAATAATTGGTAAAATGCTTTACATTGAGTAATACAATAACTTCTGTTATGAGAACCAGGGCAGCCAGGGCTGTGAAGTACATGATGGTGATGTGCTGCAGGCAAAAGGTCCCGGTGAATATACTCATAGCCTCTCTCAATCATAGACGTCAGACACAAGAATAATTGGTAAAATGCTTCACATTGAGTAATACAATAACTTCTGTTATCTCAGTTGTATGTATACATTCGTCCTCAGACCTACACTGGATGTCTGCTGATTGACAGCCGATAGATATGGATATGTAAGCAATCACACCTTCCCAGCTGATAGACTCCTGGGAGGTCTCTGACAGCTCGGCAGCTCGTCCGGGCTTGTGTTCTGACGTGTGCGTACTGGCCCAACAGCCGCTTACAGCCCTGGTTGTGTTGGGCTGTGTTGTGTTGGGCTGGGTTGTGTTTGGTTTGGTTGTGTTGGAGTGGAGTGGAAACAAGAGATGCTAGCCAGCAGCAGCAGCAACAGCAGCAGCAGCAGCAGCAGCATCATAGTGTGTTAATGTAATCAAACCCCACTGTTCCCTGAGGAAATGAGAGCGCTTTAGCGATCTGTCTATCCTTCTTCTGTCTCCTTCTATCATGTGCCACATGATACCTGCCTGGGTTAAGTCTCTCTCTCTCGCTCTCTTTCTTGCTTTTTTCTCTCTTCCCTCTTTGCTTCCTGTCTCTCTATAAAACAGACTCTCCAACAAACAAGTGTGCGTGCTTTGTCCGTCTATCTCTTTGTTTAACCCTTTTTATCTTTCCTTGTTCCTATTTTTTCCTGCTTATGTGTCCCAGGTATACGCTATAATGCACTATTCATCTTTTATTAACTTCCTGTTCCGTTTTCTATGAAACATGGGCATATTCTCAGACAACTGTTGCCGTCAGTCCCACATGAAGAGACCCTATGAGGTCATCTGGAGCAACAGAGGGACAAATGAGAGCCCTGCTGGAGGGGCTTGGGTCAGCTGTCAGATTGGCTGTGGAGGGAGAGAATGATGTTGCATCTCTGAAATTACTTTCACAGATCTGTGTGTATGTGTGTGTGTGTGTGTGTGTGTGGGGGGGGGGGGTGGGAGGGGTGATTGTCTGTGTGTGTGTGTGTGCGTGTGTGTGTGGGGTGGGAGGGGTGTTTGTCTGTGTGTGTGTGTGTGCGTGTGTGTGTGGGGTGGGAGGGGTGTTTGTCTGTGTGTGTGTGTGTGTGTGCGTGTGTGTGTGGGCGGGGAGGGGTGTTTGTCTGTGTGTGTGTGTGTGTGTGTGTGTGTGTGTTGTGTGTGATTTAAATGCAATAAAATATTTGCATTCAGTTATGCTCTATTCCTCTTCCTGTGCCTCCAACAATGCTTTGCCCCAGGATCTCATCACACATTGGCTCATCAAGGATTCTTGAACACACTCTACAGTTATCAATCACAGTCCATTATCTAATCAAAGAACAGCTGACCTTCCCTCTTCCTCTTTCAGGTGAGGATTACCCCTACAGCCCTGAGGCTCAGCAGGTGAATCATCTCCCTTTACATCCTAGTTTCTTAATATGAATTGAACGTTTTTTGTCCTGCACCTGAACTAAAGACATTTGCCACATTCAACGAAACACTCAATATATTGAGTGTGCGTGCGGTTATTTGTTTATTTTTTTCTTTAGCAGAACAAAATCTTCAATACAAACAGTATAGTGTATAAAAGGAGAGGATGAAGATATTGTTTACTTGGAGGATGTGCTGTCTGTTCTGCTGATGAATTAGAAGAAGAGCTTGTACCAGTTAAAGAACACACACATCCAAATGTACTACTTTGAATGTCCTGTCCTTGGTTTCATATTACTATTATTTTGGAAATTGTGTTCGGAAGTTGGCCTATAGGTGAAGAACAGGAAGGCTGTTAACTTGTTCTGGATTATTTGGATACATCGGGCGTATGTTTGCGCTTGCATGAATACTCACCGATTAAACCACAGACCAACAATGAACCTCACACACACACACACACACACACACACACACACACACACACACACACACACACACACACACACACACACACACACACACACACACACACACAGTACGTTTGATAGCCAGTCATTGGCCATAATATCGGCGGTCGCATAGAGCGCCCCCTTCTGGTTGGCTCCGGTTGCCCTCGATGAAGGAAATCCGGGAAATAAACCCAAAAAACTCTTTACCTCGCCCGGGGGCCAATGGCCAGCGCCGGCCCCTTCATTGGACTGTGTGATGGCAAGCATTACTGCGCAACCTCTTTCCTTCATTTCCAATTTGTTTCAAGGTGATTCAAGGTTTTGTCACAGGTGGCAAGTTCGTGTGTAAGTAGCTAACCAATGTATTTGATAACAAACCCACTTTGCACAGACTACGAAATGGTCCACGTCTTGTCTCGTCTTGCACATCACATCTCCAACGCTGCATTTCACAGTGCATACCCCAAGCGGTGTGCAGATCCGAAATACTGACAAGCACACACACGCACGCATACACAATCACTCACACATAGACACTCACACACGCACTCACACGCACGCGCGCGCGCCCTCGCAGCGTATGACAAACGACGACCAACGCCACAGAGAGAACCGTGAAGCCTCGCGTCGACTATTTGTTCATAATTGTTTGGTCATGATTTCCTTCTTTGATTTTATTTTGACAGCATCCGGTTGCCTTCGCATCCCGGGGAAAACG
>NC_136937.1:14056146-14103646 GCF_949987615.1 Pollachius pollachius | reverse complement strand
TGTCTGCACACTGTGCAGTGTGTGTGTGTGTGTGTGTGTGTGTGTGTGGTCGTTCCCACGTGCGTATGTGTGAGTCTGTGCGTGTGTGTTCGTTTAGCCCACGTTATCGAGGGGTGTGGCAAGGTATAAGCAGATTATGTCATTTTTTTATTTGATCCCCACTACCCTACCTTGCTTCTATATTTCCTTTGGCATATTGCCAGGTGTTTGGGTGTGTGTCTGTGTGTGTGTGTGCCCATGTATCTCTGTGTGTAGCTGGCTTTAACAGAGACTTTTTGATTGGACCAGAGTGCATCCATATGTTTCGAGTGAGATATACAAGCCTTGAAATTCTATTTGGAAAAGTATACTTTATAATTTGACGCAATATTATTATTTTAAATCTATACAACAAAACAACAAAGATGTTTAATTTCCTCAATCTGGTTTTGAACCAGTCAATAGAGCGCTGTGCTTTGTGGGGCTCATGGAGTGAGTTCTCATGTTGATCGTGAGCTTGTTGCTCTCTGCTCGCTCCTCTGTAATAGCAGCACTTTGGGGGCCAATCTGGCCTAAAGGCTTGTCATGTTGTTTGACAGAGTCTGTGTCACATGGGTGTAACACATCCAGTAAATACAAAGTGTGTTTGATAGTCACACGCGGTTGCTCAGGAGCTAGCACGTGGTGTGGCATGAGAGTCTCGTATTTATGGGTATACTATTTCAACGTCTCTGTTGAATGTTGGCATAACATACAGTAGATGCTCACCCAGCTACAGAACGGGGTCCATTTGGGTTCAGAGTTTTGACAATGCCTTTACATTACCCAGCAACCTTGGTTTACACATGCCAACACTGAAGTCATTGATTTTAACTCCCCTGCATTATTAAGTGACTTGAACTCTGGGCCGGGCTGAAGCTAATGCTCGCTAACCGCAGGGTTTAGCATTTACATTTTATAGACTCTTATCCGTCGCATGAGCAAACAGTCAATAGGCGGTTAGTCAGCCGTCGCTTGTCCGAAAGCCACCAGTAAGTACTGAGACCTTTAAATAGTGCTGAACGTTATTATGAACACCGTGTTGATGATCTACATATGTAATTATAGAATCCTTTTATGCTAATATAATTGCAAGGTTACCGACAATTGCCACTGGGAAATACAAAAGAAGAAGTAAGTGAAGAATAATAACCTCAAACAGAATTGACTCTTTGTCAAGTGATACAAAGAAAATGTGATTTGGTCGTCTTATCTGATTCAGAGGACAGGGAAATGGGAATCAGGTTTCAGGCGGGCCTGTGTCGCCATTAACAGGCCCGCCAGAGGGAAGGGGATCCATGTGTGTGTGTGCGTGTGTTTGTGTGTTCGTGTATGTTTGTGTGTGTGTGTGCGGTACGCATCCTTATAATGCATGACGCTTGCTCTGTGTTTCTGTGTGTCTTGCTGTGTGAGGGAAGCTTCAGGAAAAAGACTAAAATAAAGCATGTTATTATTGGTCGATCAAAATATGTTGTTCTCACTGCTGCAATTTCACCTTGATGTTCATTTTTACAGCTTTAATCTTCTGATATAACCGAGAGCCATAAGGAGGAGTATGAACGATGCAGCACATCAGAAATCACATGGAAACGACCTTGTGTTCATTTTATTAAGAAAAAAAGGGCAAGAAGACAAGAACAAGAAAGAATAAGAAAAATGTAAAAGCAAATAAAAAATTATTCATATCTAAAATATTAAACATATAAATATAACTGGCTTTTATTTCGTCATATTAGCTAAAACGTTCAGACATCCATGTGTAAGCTTGCTGAGATAGTTTATGCATGAACACGAATGGTCACTCCGACACAGAAGACAAACATTTCCACTGAATATGATTGGGGCGGGAATATGTGTGTGTGTGTGTGTGTGTGTGTGTGTGTGTGTGTGTGTGTGTGTGTGTGTGTGTGTGTGTGTGCACAAACCAGCATGTGTTTCTCCTTTCTTTCTAAAGTAATTCTCACAGCATCCCATCCCCCCCCGAGAAACACACACATACAAACACACACACAGCACAGTAATGTGTGTGGGTGTTATGAGTCAGCCTCTTGCAGGTCATTAGAGCACCTGATAATCTGTCGCTTTATCAACTGCCTGCATTTTACCCTCGCTAGGCCGTGACATTTGTACATATGTGTGTGTGTGTGTGTGTGTGTGTGTGAATACAAACACACATATTTTTTCTTTGTGTTCAGGTGTGTGTATACAAGTGAGAGGGCACATACAAAGACACACACACGCACAAACACAAACACACACTATGACACAGACACACACACACAAACTTAGTATGTGTTGACTGTGATGATGTAGGCGGGCAATCAGACATACGGTTTGTGTGCACACGAGTGTACACAGCATGGTGTCTGTCTGTGTGTGTGTGTGTCTGCGTTTGCATGAGTTTATTTGCGTGAGTGTGTGTCTGTCTGCCTGCATGCAGGTGTGTGTGCATAAGTGTTTGTGTGTCCCTGTGTGTGCGTGTGTGTGTGTGTGTGTGTGCATTTGTTTTTGTGCATCTGCCTGTGTGTGTGTGTGTGTGTATTTGTTTTTGTGCATCTGCCTCTGTACGTGTTTGTGTATATGTACGTGTGTGCGTGCGTAATGATATCCTAGCAGGGGACTGTCTACAGTTGAAGCAGATCATGACGTCCTTTTATAGAACCTCATCAGCATCAGCACAAAAGAAAATACACAGGCAGAACTCAAGGTTGGAAATGAATAACATCAAAGTTGAGCAGCGGATGAAGGTCGTAAATAGACCCAAACACATGACTGTGGGGGTGAGAGGAGAGGCCCCAGGGGGCTGATGGGGCCCGAGGCGCAGGGAAAAGAGTCTTTAATATCTGCAGAGCAGCCAGATGACGGTGATTAGAGACAGGTGAGGGGAATTAGCAGGCAGTGGGGTGTGAGTGGCCGGACGCGATGGTTTTTCCGTGTTTTGTGTGTGGGCGTGTGTGTGCCTGTCATCGTGCATGTGTATGTCTATGTATCGGGCATGTGTGTGTGGTTAGGAAAACATTTCCCCCCCACCCCGATTGGAGAGAGACATAGGATTGTTTTGCAAGCATCCTCTAGGGGTCCTTCTTTAATTTAGGCAGCAGAAAGTTGCCTTATATTTGCCAACACATGCCCATATATGGGCCAAGACACGCCCTTATATGGGCCAAGACACACTCTTATATTGCCCAACACAGGCCATTATATTGGCCAACACACGACATTATATGGGCCAACACATGCCCCTTATATTGCCCCACACAGGCCATTATATTGGCCAGCACACGACATTATATGGGCCAACACACGGCCCTTATATTGGCCAACACACACGCCCTTATATGGGCCAACACATGCCCTCATATTGGCCAACACACGCCCTTATATGGGCCCACAAATGCCCTTATACTTGCCAACACATGTCCTTATATGGGCCAATAAAAAACATTATATACTGCCCAAGCATACATTGGCAGCCTCTTTAATTTTTCTACAAACAAAAGGGCTTGTACGTTTTCCGCACCTGTATGGAATGTTTACGTTGGCACCCGGGTTCTGTTGGTTGATCCTTGGAGAGAGTACTTACTCTAGCACTTGCAGAATGGATGAATGGCGTATCTGCCTCGTGTGCCTCAGCAGTTCTAGAGAATGCACAACGTCAGCCCTGCAATTCGCACACAACTGATTGTACGCACTTAGCATTTACATGGGGAGCTGTGGATAATGTGGGCCTAGGTGTTTTGTGATCACCTACGCCTTCTGCGTTAGTCAACAGATGGATTGCTATATTTAACCTACCCCCTTACCAAACAAACATTCAGTTTATTGTTTATTAATTCCTTGCCATTATTTGCAGAACAGAAGAACAATACATGAATCAGAAACTTCAGAACTGTGAGGGTATCACGATTGTCTAACCAAGTGTAAAACAAAATATGCCTGTATGATGGGTACATAATCTATCATAGATCTAGCAACACAAGTTCTGATGTAACCAGGGGGCTGGATTCTGAAACGACTTGTAACGTATACATGGGTTTTCTTCCAAATTCTCATATTGACCACTGCTGTATCTGTTGCTGATGAGGTAAAAGCGCTCTTGGGTTAATCCTTTAAACAGCCTTTAATCCATACAACTTCATCTAGAACCTGTTCCGTCCCCCTATTTGCATCAGGAGCCCACTGAAATAAAAGTATGTTGATATCGAAGATGTATGTGGAATTGTTTCAACGCTGATTTAATTTAGCGTATTCCTAATCTATCTTCTGGCCATGTATAATTGCTTTGACAAACCTTGACTTTAACCAAACCAAAATGGCTGGATTTGGATTTTGTTAAGAGCTGAATGATGATTTTGTTGCCCAGTTTATTGTTAAATTAATTGAAAGTAGATAAACATTGATTATAATTGGGGAAAAGAAAGAAGATGATGTGGGCTCTTGGAGTATGCATTGTGTATGGATAGAGTGTGTGCATGATGTGTATGCACTGTTGTGGATTAAATTGGACACACAGTTTTGTTTCTTAATCAGTATACCAATAACGTAGCTTGATGAATAATGAGTGACTAGATATGAAGGGACACAAACAAATACTCTCTCTCTCTCTCTCTTTCTCGCTCTCTGTCCTTCTAACTCAGTCATAGACAGATACACACATACTCACACAAACACACATATACACACCCCCCAAACACAGACACAAACACACACACACACACATAAACCAACAAACACTCACACACACACACACACACACACACACACAAACAGAGGAGGAAGCTGTCTTGTTTCAAGGAGCCAGATTCACTGAATTAGTCAAATACTTTTTGTCATTCTTTGGCATTCTACCGGTGGTATAAATGGAAACTCATGAATAATGCGCTCAGCGCATTTTGTCCGAGCAACAAACTAAAATACTACTCAGCGCCTCCTTGGAAAGAATTGATTTTCATAGAGGTCTGGACAAAGCAGAGAAGGCCATTCCTTGGAGGAGCAGAGAGCAATGGCCCAAATAGAGGTGTTTCATGTGCGAGGCGTTGGCCGTTGAAGGGACCGCACATTATTGAACAGCGGCCGGCCAAATCAAGGTTGTTATGAGAGACATTAAGCAGGTGGTGTAATTAAATGAAGTCACCCCTGGGTGATAGTTAGGCTTTGGGCAATATCCTCCTCGTTTTATATTCACACACCAGCTAATAGCACCCTTTATCATCTATAATTAGCTGTGAGGGGTGATCATTACATAAATGTACCCCCATGGCTTACAGCAGAACACCTCAGGACCATAACAACCTTTTATGGTTTATCAGCATTCCAGGGTAAAACCCTTGCTCCTCGTTGGAGTTTTTTACAACCTCGCAGCTTCTTCAGCCAATATGGCGGTGTGTGCTTTGTTTTGACTTGGTTCTGGTCAAAGACAGTGGATGAGCCATGCCTGCCTATAATATCTACCATGGCTCCTGTTTTTCTTCTGAGTAGGAATTCAAAATGTAATTTGTGACATTGCGTTGATATTTTGAGTGAGTGTAGAGTGAGTATAACTAAGTCGCTTACTAAACACACTTTGAACACACACACACGCACACACACACCACCTCAAAACAAAACAAACTCCAGGATTGCGGTCCCTTCAAGGGAACTACCAAGCATTTTGGATTAAAACCTACAACCTCGCTGGTGTCACTGCGGTGTGCGCGTGGGTCTGTGTGTCCTGGTATGTTTGTGTGTCGCGCTGTGTGTATGAGTGTGCGACGCCTCCCGCTTTGACAGTTCAGGGGTGTGAGAGTAGGGTTCCCGTCATGTCGGGTTCCCCACTGGATCTCTTCCCTCCCTCCGGGGCAAGCGAGAAGCTGTCAACAACTATTACCTCCTGCAAGCCGTCCAGTCTGGCAAAGTGTCTGAGCCGGGAAGAGGCAGGTGTTTTTGTGTGTGTTTGTGTGTGTGTGCGTGGGTTTATTGAAAAATATATATATTTTCTGGTCCCTCTCCTTTACACTCAGCTGTGTTGTGAATAATTAATAGTGTTTGTCGCCTTGCTGCAATGCATCTCCAACACTAATCTGATTATGTCTGAACATGTTAGCTACTGCTTTTAGTGTGTGAGTGTGTGGGTGGGTGTATGCGTGTGTGTGTGTGTGCGTGTGTGTGCCTGCGTGCGTGTGCCTGCGTGCGTGTGTTTGCATTTGCGTGTGTGTGCGTGTTGGCTTGCATGCAAAGTTGGATCATCACCAATTTAATCTTTTAAATATTATCTATATTAAATAGTGTTCTTAGTTTTTATATGATACAGTAAAATTACAAAAAGTACAGGCACAAAACACAGGAGATGTGTCTGACTGATAGACTGATGTTGAATGAGGACGACTTTTATTTTGCGGTACTTTGAGCATCATTCCTTAGGCTAGTGTAACGTCTTCCTATCGATCCAACTAGTGAACGATGTGGCTCTGTGATTGGATTAGAACCCTGGCCTATTTTGAACCTTGAGGGGGTGGTTGGAGAGGTGAGGTAAGGGGGGGAGAGAGAGAGAGAGAGAGAGTGAGAGAGAGAGAGAGAGAGAGAGGTAGAGGGAGATAAAGGGAAAAAGAGAGAGATAGGAAGATGGAGAGGGAAAGAGAGCGAGAGAGAGAGGAAGATACAGAGGGAGAGAGAGCGAAAGAGAGAGGATGACAGAGAGGGAGGGAGAGAGAGAGTTGGGGAAGGGCACATAGATCTTTGATTGTGTTTGCAGATAGATTGGGAGAAGCAGAGAGTCTAATCCATGCTAACTCCATCGAGAACCCCTCCGGACATCCGTAGCAACAGGAGCCGGGCGTATTGTTTGGACATGCGACCCGACACAGTAATTTCCTGGGCTTTGCCTCTGAGATGCTTTAAGGGGTGGTTTATGGTCCAAAGATTAAAGCTGCCCGTCCTGAATGATAAACAGCCCCCCTGCGTCGCCGTGCAGGGGTCCAGGGTCTCTGAGGCCCAGCTCAGTAGTTTGAGCACATACACAGACACACCTTTTCATGAAGGTGTACATAGCGTAAAGAAACACATGAGGTCCACTAAAAGGTGTAATTGTGGATTAACTAACTATATTGTAGTATATACAATATTTCAGTGGTATCATGCTATAATAGTTGCTCCATCATTAATTATATATTGCAAAGATTACATTAATCGACCTTACTCCTGAATGTGTCTGAAGGCTGTTGGACAACACAGAGCCATGCTGATGTGTGCTGGGCGCTACAATCATGGCTTGGTGCTGTTCAGTCATAGCTTAGCAACAAGACTGCAGGGGCCTATTTTTGGTTTCAGGCAATTATCCACAATGCCGTGTTTGGCAGTGTCCACCGCAGGCCCTCAAACTGGGGAGGGAATGATTAAACGAGAGTCATCGTATGTCTCACTTCAGGCCAAGGAGAATTAAAAGAAAGGTTCTTATAAATAACCAAATACGTTTAATTGTGTAGTAAAAAAAATATAATGATACAATTAATATTTGGAAATGTGCTCTGGTAAAGTGATGTGGAGAACATGACTGTACTTCCAAGACACTGCCTGCAAAAAACAACACTGGTTGTATATGCAATTGTTATAATAGTCAATAGTCACAATAATATACTGTAGCATTGTCATTGTTTATAGATTTGTTATTGGCAGATGATATGTTGATTATCTGCCCTTAGTTTCCCCTCTGCTATATCAATTCTCTTCAACACACTGAAGTTGGATGAGATGTTTTTGACTACAGTGTATCAAATAGCACAAGAGAAGCATCCTGAACTCAGTTTTGAGTTACGTTCAATTTGTCTTGCTCTCTTTGAGTTACATTCGAGAGTCACGTAAGCTATACCAACAGTGTCAAATACGATACATCCGTCTGACTTGTAGAGGAAAATAAAGGCTTATCATTTGTTTCCCCATTTAACATGAAACTGGTTCCTCCCTCACTCTTTTCATATTCATCTGTATTCCCGCTTATTCACTGTCCACCTCATTTTTATCTTCATTCACTTTGTTTGAAATAATAATAAACAGAGTAAAGTAAGAAAGTCTGTATAGCCCGATAACAACTTTGTTTCTCTCCTGTAGCGACGGGGTTAGAGGAAAATGTTGTCGTTTCGTTTTTTTCATCACAGCACCGCAAAGCTCAAAGACAGATTATGAACCAAACTTCTCCTTTCATCGCAGCAGGGACTCTCCTCCTTTTTTTTTGAGCCCAGAGAAACACGATAATCCCCAGTGCACATGGACTGAATGAATCGACCGACTGTACCTGGCTGTGTTAATCTAGTTTCCTGATGCCCTGTCAGTGTTTATCGTTGAACAGAGCACACTGGTACCCACACTTACGTGCCTACTCCAATATTCCCACAACAACCTTATGCGTTGAGTGTTCTGCAGAAACGTGCAGAGTGTCGCTTTAGACGTTGCATTCCGTGTGTAAGCAGCGCTCAGAGAAACACGTCAGGGCGCCATTTCCTCGTTACGCTATCTTTTTCATTTGTGGAGTAAATTGTGTTACATCCTATTTTCCGTGACCTCATACAAAGCCATCGCTTGTGGTCCAAATCACCCCTGTCGTCCCTCACCCCTGTATCGACTCTCTCCCTGCCATCATGCTAAAGTGTCTACTTTATCGTCATATCCGTGATGTCCCTTCAATCTCTTTCTCGCTCTGTCTCTTTCTCTCTTTCTTTCTCTCTCTCTCTCTCTCTCTCTTTTTCTCTGTCTCTGTCTCTCTCTCTATTCCTCTGTCTCTGTGTGTGTGTGTCTCTCTCTCGCTCTCTCTCTCTCTCTCTCTCTCTCTCTCTGTCTATCTCTCTGTCTCTTTCTCTCTCTTTCTCTCTTCCTCTGTCTCTCTCTCTTCCTCTGTCTGTCTCTCTGTCTCTCTCTCTCTGTCTCTGTCTCTCTGCCTCTCTCTGTCGGTCTGTCTCTCTGTCTGTCTCTGTCTCTGTCTCTCCCTCCTAACACCTGTGTTGGTACCTGGTTGGGTCTCAATCTGACAGCAGTCTATAATGTGAGTGGCCATTGTGGGGTGATTCTATTAGCGCTCTCCAAACTGCTGGCTAATCCAATGAGTGTGAGTGAGGCGATGTGCGGTTATAATCCACTTAATGAAACCCGCCCGACGCCCGGCCCTTAGTGTCCTCGTTAGTCTCCCCCTCTCCTCTCTCCCCCTCTGTTCCCTGTGTCTCGCGGCCTCACTGTTTGTTTGCTCAGAGACAATTCAACCATCTCTTCTTCCTCTTCCACATCTTCCACTCTGCGTTGGCCCGCTTCACTTTTACAGTACTTACAGTCCTACTGTATCTTCTCTCTGTCTCGGTCTTTGCAGCTCATTGCTTGAGTGGAAACTAAGGTAGTCAAAGTTGCGACTATTTGGCTATTTTAGAGTCTAGTGAGAAAAGGCTTATATTCATGCGATATATGGTGCAAAGATGGTCACATTCAAAAACCAATTGGGACTTTAATAATCTGTTGTTTTGTTAAAGCAAAGATGGAGCAGCATTTGAGTGAAAAAACTGTACGAAAAAAAGTATTTTTTTTACAAAATATGTTGTCTCCCTTCTATCCTACCTTTCTCCTCCTTCTTTATTTCCTCTTATCTGTCTTTATTATTTCTCTCTGACTCTCTCTCTCTCTCTCTCTCTCTCTCTCTCTCTCTCTCTCTCTCTCTCTCTCTCTCTCTCTCTCTCTCTCTCTCTCTCTCTCTCTCTCTCTCTCTCTCTCTCTCTCTCTCTCCAGGGTGTTGATGGAGAGGCATTCGAATGACAGCCGGGACTGTGGTGATCACTGGTGGTATCCTAGCGACCGTTATCTTATTGTGTATCATCGCAGTCCTCTGCTATTGCAGGCTGCAGGTAAATACAAACATGCTGTGTTGAGTGGGTGTGTTTCACCATTGTCAAGGCGAGACCATTTTGTATGGCCCTTAATCACGGTTATAGGGCCCTATTTTAACGGTCTGAAACGCAAGTGAGAAGCGCCAAGCGCAAGTAGCTTTGTGGGCGGTTCTATGGCGATGTTGCTATTTTACCGGCGCAAATCTAAAAAGGGTTGGTCTGAAGTAGCCTAATTAACCGTAGGTGTGGTTTGGGCGTAACGTGCAATAAACCAATGAGAGTGCCAGCTCCCATCCCCTTTACGAGCCATGAGCGCGTTTGAATCTGACGAGTTGACATTTTGACAGCGTGTCTGCAGTCTCCGATGAGACAGATAGACATGAATTTCAAACTTCAAATGGCTCAGTTTATGGCCAAATAATATGGCCTAATTCACACATGGAATAAGGTTTTCTTCCACAACTTCAGAAATACTGAGTCCTCAAATAAATTTCAGCAAAGAAAACTTAACACACATATAATATGCGGTAACTGTGGTTCTATTTAATTATATACGCAATACATTATAAACATTGTTTCTTATCAGTATTGTATGCATTATCGTTATCGACTTGTGTTCCTAATATGCATGTGTCCCCCCGTTAATATACATTGCCATGGACTGTATTATGCGTTACAGAACACGCCTCCTCCTTTCGTCGAACCGCCACTTGGGGCGCAAGATCATTCCCTAATTTACCGCAGTGGCGCAGGAGGGAAAAGAACGCTCTGTGCCAGTTGCAAACTAGCAACGACACATGCGCCAGTGAGAAAGTCAATTGCGCCGGATGCAAGATAGGGCCCATAGTCTTAAAGGGGTTCACTGGCCCTGTTTAATGTCACCATCCTAACTCTAGCTGCCCCAAAAAACAAGGAAAAGCTTCTTTAATTATCAAAGAGGAAACATTGAGACGAGAAGTGGTATTGGGAGAGACTGATACTGCTTGAATCCCTCATTTCAAATTAAGAGCCCCTTCCATCTTCTAAACGAGTAGCCGGAGAACGAAAGAGCTCTGATTGGTGCAGAGGAGGGGGGCGGGGGCTGGGGGGCGGGGGCTGAGGTTCGAAGTGCAATGGGTGCCATGATGGACATATATAACAGCAATTTGTGTGAGTGTTGTTTGTTTTTGTTATCATGTAACATGAGACGGATTTTTGCTTGACTCACTCATTTCAAATTAAGAGCCCCTTCGATCTTCTAAACGAGTTGCCAGAGAGTGAAAGAGCTCTGAGGGGCAGCTGTAGTGGGACTTGTAATCATTTCCCCTGCAGATATTACTCTGCAATAGCATGACGAGGCAACTGGGAGGCAGTGGATGCCCTTTATTGAGGTCCGGGACAATCAGATGTTTAGAGATTGAAAGGGACTTAAGTGGGGACAAAATGCCAAGTATGCACATTCATGCAAAAAAAATTGTTAATAGGATTGATTTATAGTGTATCTAGAGTTTAATCCTACTTGTGAGGTTGCAACTGCAAAGAAACTGAGGCAAAGGATAAACCAGTAATTGTTGTATTTCTGATATCCGTCTCTCTTCGTCCTTGTAATATCCTCTCTCCCTCGCTGTCCTTCACACTGCATCCGCCTTCCCCCACTCCCATCTCTCCTCTGCCTTGATTCACCTCTGGGTTTTTCTACATTTAAACCCTCCATTACTTTCCCTCCATTCTCTCGCTCCTTCGTTGCCCTTTCCCCTCCTTCCATCCCTCACTCTCCCTCTCCCTCTCGTCCTTTTATGTCCTTCACCGTCTATTCCCCTTTTGTCTTCCTCCCATCTTACTCCCTCCCCTCCCTTCCTCTCCCCCCTCCTCCCCCCTTGTCTTATGGGTGACCCCAGTACTACTGCTGTAAGAAGGAGGAGTCGGAATCCGAGGAGGAGGAGCCCGACTTCGCGGTCACGTCCCGCCTCCCGCCGGTCCACTCCAACCACAACATCGTGGCGGCCGCGGCGGCCGCCTCCTCCGCCGTGCCCAATGGCCCTGCCCTCTTCACCACGCCGCCGCTGGCCCGCAAACTGACGCGCTCGCAGACCATCTGCCCGTCCTGCACACACTATGAGCTGCCCTTCTACCTGCAGCCCGCCCCCCCAGCCCCGCCTCAGCCTCAGCCCCAGCAGCAGCTGCTACCCCAGCACCACCTTCAGCTCCACCAACAGCAGCAGCAGCAGCAGCTGCAGCTCCACCCCCTCCCACAGCACACCTACCACCAGCCGCACCCCGACGGACTGAGGAACGGAGGGGAGCGCCTCAGCTTCCGGGGCGGGCAGCAGGAGCTGGACCTGCCGGTGCCCGTCAGCCTGTCCAGCTACCGCAAGAACCACCTGACGCGGGCCGTCACCATGAGGGACATGTTCACGCGCAGCTGCAGCATCAGCACCGACGTGTAGCCCTGTGTGTGTGTGTGTGTGTGTGTGTGTGTGTGTGGGGGGGGGGGCTGATGGTCAAGGTGGAGAAGGTGGAGGAGGAGGAGGAAGAGCAGGAGGGAGCCCTGATGGGTTTTTTGAAGTTGCGTTCTGGTGGGACTTGGGCGTCTGGGAATGGCTGGGTGGGGCTCTAGGTTGGGACGTGATTGGGTCTGGGTAGGCCCCCTGTTGGCGGTCGGGGCCTTACTGTGCTCAGATTCTAGTTTCCGCTGGAGGGAACTGACTCTTGCGGCACTCAGGACAGGACAGGCGAAGACGATGTTTTAAGCAGTAAGAAATAGCAGGAATTCCCACCTTCAGATGAAACGTACGGTTCGGAGTCGAGACATAGTGACCCTGAACTTTGAATGCTGTTCTGCTGTGAACAATAATTTTGTATCAATCATTTTGAATCTGAGTGAAAGAGTTCTACTTGGGAGGAGGGATGAGGCCTAAACGCTATGACGGCCAAACAGAGAATCGACCCGGGTTTGTTTCTTTTACTGCTGGTTTAGATTAGACCATCTATACCATATATTATACAACAAAACCGATTTATTCAAAATAATATTATATTGGTGAAGTGAAGGAACCAACTCTGTAGCTGTCACCTGACTGAGACCACCTAAATCAGCCAATCACAGGCCATGATATATTGTTACATACTGTAAAGGGCTTACCAAGAATAAACTAAAGAAATAATTCCAAACGATATGAACTCTTCTTGTAGGTACCACCATTTGCCAAACCTGATTTCTAGGTGCCAAACCAAGGAATTATGTCTGCGTGTGTGACTGTGTGTGTGGTTGGTTAACACAATTGCCACTTTTTTCTTGAACTAATTTTCTTGAACTTGAATTAAACTTATAATGCGCCTTTCATTGGGACCAATCTCAAAGTGCTAGAGGCAAGAAAATGTTGCTTTGCTACTGAACCTGATTTTGGATTGCAATAACATTTGAGATATTAATGTAATATGGTGTGTGCGTGTGTGTGTGTTAGAGTGTGTGTGCGAGTGTATGTGTCTGTGCATGTGTGATTTTGTCTTATTTATAAATGTGCCAATTTACCATAAATTAGTGCTAACACAGAGTGTGGGTCTAATCCTAACATATGTCTACGTTAAGCCAGCCTGAATACGTAAAATATGTTGCCGTTACGTCCTCTGACACATGACAAATAATAATTATTGTTAAAAGACCACTAGAGGTATAAGTACAACACACACACAACAGCAGAAGGTTTATAGAGTGATGCGTTATAGATGTGATGTATTATCATTCTCTTGTTTCAGTTCCGATTATGGACCTCTCCCACCATGGATTTGGCTGTTTCAGTTTGATTGAATTACAGATTAATGGGATGTGAGATTCGTTTTCTTTTTCCAAAGGCTTGTCAATGAATATTTAACATGCTCGTTGCATTCGGATCCGCACCCTCGACTGACGCCGAAGATCTGGACATCTATACTTTGTGGACCTCTCTTCTCTACTGGTTTTATCATTCGGAGATCGGCTAGCGTTGCCTGGCCCGCGATGGATGGCACTCTGACACAAGGAAGCGATGGCCGACATTTACGGTGCCGCGCGGGGACACATTAAATGAGCGCAATTATTTATCGCCGGGATATAAACGGAAAGGGGAGAGCTGCTGATTGGTTGGTCAAGGTGGGTGGGGGGTCACATGGTGCTGATTGGATGTCTGGCGGGTTTTTATTGTCGTCCTTGTATTGAGTGGTGAACACCGTTGTTGTCTAACTGCCTCTACACTTCAAAGAAACAGAACATGCCATCTCTAACGGCGACGTTTCCAACCCTTATTGTGTGTCTTAAAAAGACCCGTTAGGTTCCCTGAGAAGGAACCCAATTACACGCTTCTATAGTCCTACAGCACCTTATAGACCAGCTCTATACATAAACACACCTTGGTTTTTATGACAGAACTAAAAATATCTTATTTTGTTTTCTCCCTTTTCTCCCTCCATCTGTTTCCATGTACAAGGTATATATATATTGCGTTAACAGACGTTTTTTTCTCTCTTTCGGTTTTGACATGTAAATAGAAAACGCGAAACCACACACCGTTCAAAACCTAGACGACACACACACAACATACAAAATGACGGTATGCTATGCTATACTTAGTTTACTTCTTGAAAGTCATGTTATTTGACAGCTGCACAGGAAATGTAGTGCCATAAAGGACGACCAGAGATATATATTAGATACTATAATAATAGTATTATTAGTGCTCATTATGTCGTTTATAAAATGCAGTGTTGCTTTTATCTTGACAGTACATTATTCTTTGCGTTTGCTTTTGTTCCGTTGTGGTTCTCTGTTACTTTGGACCGTTTTTTTTTCCTCTCGGTCTCCACGGTAGAGAGCAGCAATGATGCCATGGTTGTTCTAAATGTATTATCTAGCAAACACACGGTTACTAATAAAAGGATATGAAACTGTCGCGTGGGCGCCTGACTCCATTCACTGACCTTCGAATTGACAGCACAGATGACCAATCACCACGCGGCATCACCACACAGCTCACCTCGCTACGGCTCGAAACGAAGAATCCGTTTATGATCGTTCTCTTCACCCTGACCGGTGAGACATCATATCAGAGGTGGCTCTCTGACATCTTACTATGGGTGTGCACTGTGCTGGTAAATGGGGCACAACATCCCACTGGCTGCCGAACAGACCTTGTCTGTGCGTAATCATCAACATTGGATTCAGCTAAAAGAACGCTACAGCGACTCCGGATTAGGCCATCGGTGTAGCTTGTATATATTCATCGCGGTATAGATTTCAGGGCTGCATCTGGGTCTTTGAACTGAACTTGCAAGTGTGCATAGTGTGCACACATGCATGTAGTGCTAATAGGAATTATTTGGATGCTGAGTTTGAGATCTTTGGCATTAAGTAATGGGTTTGAGCCATCACCTAGGCCTACCTCCTCTCATCCTCCTTGATTCAAATATTACTTAAATTTTAATTCATAGTGGAGGTACATTGTTCATGTGCCAGTGTTTATCTATTTCGTATTTTTGGGGGGGATATTACTTTGTGGATTCTCAAAAAACTCCATAATTAATCTCCTTGTCATTGTTGTGGTTCTACTCTACTTTTTGCTGATATCCGTATTCGTGTTTCACCAGGGACTGCAAACTGACATAGCCTGCACAGCTCACAGGAAGGAAGAGATTCGGTAGTGAGGGGCCGGAGGTGAACGGATGCCATCCCATCGTACTCGGCATCCTCCCTGACTACGTATTATAGAAAAAACGTGATTCTTTCTTAAACCAACCTTTCTAACACACAACACAACAGTGAATACCACTGGATCCCAGACTGGACAGCAAATCATGTTTATCCTTTGACTGTGCACGGACCGTACATGTAGGCCTACTATGCATGTACTAACAACAGATGTTACGTCATTCCACATGAGCACCCCGGGCTCGCGCTTGGGCGACGAGTGTGGCTGCCAACACCATAAACATAAGATGGGTTGAAGACAAAGGGTTTTGACAACCAGGAAAAAAGAGAGGTTCTTGGTGCGTCGATAAAGTTAACTGACAGTTTGGTCAGGTGATAATCACAACAAATCATTTCAGGGTGTGTGTGTGTGTGGGGGGGGGGGGGGGAGAGAGTTACACTGGTGGAGCAGACTCAGGGTTGAGCTTGTCTTAGGGACCATTTCAAAGCACTAAAAATGATTCCCGACAGGAAGCAGAGATGACGCATGGATGAATGTATAGCGGGGGATGCAGGAGGGCAGTATTTAAGTTAATAGCAGCCAGTGTATTAGCCTTTAAAAGGGGACAGGCAGGGTGTGATGGAGCGGATTCAACAGAAGAGTTTGGGACATGAAACCCTTTTAGATTATGTTGGCTTCCTCTCTGATGATGTCGACCTCTTCAAAGCCCGGCCTGTATGACTGCTGAAAAGAGAATTATTCTCCAATTACTCCCTTTCATTTTACAATGCCCAAGGATCAGCTGCTCACTGCGCTCTAGTCATGCTGAATTCACCGCATGAAATACTCATATCTACTTGTGTCAAATTGGGGTCAATGAATCAATTCCCTGGAATTAGCATATTGTGTGAGGATGTGTGACGTTGGCAATTGGTCCTGCGGCCTGAGGCTTCATACGAACAAACACAAACAAATACAATCATGCACACTCAGAGAGACACACACAAAGACACACAAACACCAAAAAAAACACCTTTACATACACACACACACACATACATGCACACACCCACACACACACACACACCTATACACACACACACAAACAAACACGCAAAAATACCCACACACACCTTTACATATACTCGCCCACATATATGTACACACAACAACACACACAGACACATACACACAGAAAGAGACACACGCAGAAACACCAACACCTTTACACATACAAACACCCACACATACAAACAGAAAAAGACATGCATGCACAATCACAAACACACACAGAAAGAGACACGTGGAAACACACACACACACACACACACACACACACACACACACACAAACAAACACATGCAGAGACACACTTTCAGTATCCTATGCGTGCACTGTTGTCGGCCATTATAATCAAAACAGAATTCTCCTCAGTATTTTGTGTTGTTAATTCACATTAAGGCACTGAACCGGCAGTGAGAACAAGTGACTAACATCACTTGCTACAAGCTACAGCCACTGTCTGAGGCTGTCTCATCTGGACGCTGAGAGATGAACAGCATTGTTGGGGATTCAGCTGAGTCACTCACATTCACAGAGCGCTTTCAATGAGAGCAGACACATCTCTCTCTGACTGGAGGGGCTTAGAGGGCTGAGGACGACAGCTCAATCATCTCAGCAGTATAGGGGCTAGACCCTTCCCGTCACATTAAATATTAGGACTGACTGTTCTGTGCCTTGTAGCGGTGTGGCTTTGGTTGTAAAATTAAAGTAGGTGCTTGTGTGTGTGTCTGTCTGTCTGTTTAGTTTGTGAGCATGAGTGTGTGTGTGTGTTTTTGTGTGTGTGTTGGTGAGTGTGTGTGTGTGTTTTTGTGTGTGTTGGTGAGTGTGTGTGTGTGTGTGTGTGTGTGGTGAGTTTAAATACTGCTAGGGACTTTCTTTTTAAAGTTAGTTGAGTAAATTCTGAGCGTCTTGAGTGTGATTGTGCTTGTTTTTTAATTGTTCGCCAATTACTGCACTTAGCGTGACACATGAAAACTGGCCTGAATTATTCTGCATATATTTGTCGTTACATGATTGGTTGATGAGAGGCTGTGTGGATTATTGAAGAGCATAATGGTCTCCTGTGAAGGCAGCCCAGTGTGTTGTAGTGACGTATCAACATTTTATAACACGCCTTGGATATCAGACCCACCGCTTCTATCATCCTGCCATCCTCAGCCCACTCTCTCTCTCTCTCTCTCTCTCTCTCTCTCTCTCTCTCTCTCTCTCCCCTTTCTCTCTCTGTCTCTCTCTCTGTCTTTTTCTCTCTGCGTCACTGCGTCAACTCGTCTCTCTCTTTCTCTTTCAATCTCTCTTTCTCAATGTCTCTCAATGCTCTCTCTCTCTTTCTCTTTCCATCTCTCTCTCAATGTCTCTCTCTCTCTCAGTCTCTCTCACTCTCTACCGCCTCCATATACACTGTTGTCTGTGTGTTCCTTTCTCTCTCTTTGCTTATCTTCTAGCCCTCTATCTATTCTCCTCTTGCTTTACTTTTGACTAGGTTGTGAGGTTTTATTCAGTATGTGTGTGTGTGTGTGTGTGTGTGTGTGTGTGTGTGTGTGTGTGTGTGTGTGTGTGTGTGTTTGTGTGCGTCTGTGTGTCTGTGTATGTCTGTGTCTGAGTGCCTTTGCCTGGACGTGTGTGTGTGTGTGTGTGTTTGACTTGTGTGCATGTGTGCATGTGTGTGTGTTTGCGTGCTTGATCAGTATGCATGTATATGTGTGTGTCTACGTGTGTGATTTGTGTACATGTGTGTGTATGTGTGTGTTTGCGTGTTTGTTACTTTTATGCATATTTGTGTGTATGTGTATGTGTATGTCATGTTTGTGCATGTGTGACTTTTGTGCATGAGCGTGTGCATGTGTGTGTGTGCGTGTGTGTGTTTGTGTGTGTGTGTGTATATCTACGTGTGTGATTTGTGTACATGTGTGTGTGTGTGTGTTTGTGTGTGTGCTTGCTTGTGCATGTGTTCATGTGCGTGTGTGTGTGTTTCATGATTTCCAGTTGTAATTCGCCATAGCAGTGAAGTCAGAATGGAAGGTTGGAGTCCGAGGAGTGTGTCTGTAGTCGGGGGCCGTGTGGCGAGGTTCCTATGAATTATTCAAAGAAATCTGAAAGATAGGAGGCTTTCCAACTGATAACCGACATCCCTCGTTTCCTAATCCCTCTCTCCATTCTCTCCACTGTTCTACAATTCACATCACCCGTCGCCCTTTCACTAACATTTTCATTTTCACTTGACTAGTTTTGGGGTCAATTCCTCAAGGTACATTTTTCTTGTTCTCCTAAGCACTCTTTCTCTTGAATATTCATACTAGATAATACATGTTGAGGCAATACATCCTGTTTGACCTATTGCGAGACGTGGTGTCAATGATTTTCAGAGTCTGGATGCTCTTGAGCCAAGGAGAACAAAAGCAGTAAATGCAGACTCATGGTTTGCCACCGAAATGTTCATATTATAAAAATATTAAAACTGAATTATGATTCTTCTTACATTGACCATAAACCAACGGAGGAACATCACTGTGTGATGTATCTATTCACAAGGAGAGTGTACACAACGTTTAAATAACTATACATTACTCATTGCACCTTCCCCGCACTCAGCAGGCTATGTTGCTTTATATCAAATCTGAACATACAAACCATTAGCCTGTTGATTTATTTTATTGAATGAAAGCAGTAGGCCTAGTCTAAGATAAACAAAGTAGACGATAAATCCAGACTATCGTTTATTTATTATTATCATATTGATAAATGCATTCCTATTGTTCATTTATCATTTTACCACAACCTACAAAAAACTGTTGCATATAACAGACACATTTATTTATTTCCAAGTCTGCAGATTACAGTTTTTACGGTCGTACTTGTCGTCCTGTTTCTCATTAAGCGCTATCGATAGCACCAGGCGGGTCGTTAGCGTCCCCCTGTGGAAGGCTCTATTATTGGCGATATGAAGGCATCCGTCTATTCATCGTGTTTGAAAACCTCTCTTCTTCTCTCCATATGTGCATATCAAGTCTATGGAGAGGGAGAGACAGACAGACAGACAGACAGACAGACAGACAGACAGACAGACAGACAGACAGACAGACAGACAGACAGACTTTTCGTGTACCTCTCTTCTTCTCTCCGGCATGTTCAGATCGAAGTCTATGTTTCAAACACAGAGTCTGGGATACAGTGGTATTCACTGTTGCATTGTGTGTAGAGAGAGAGAGAGAGAGAGAGAGAGAGAGAGAGAGAGAGAGAAGAAGAAATAGAGACGTGGTCACGTTCATTCCCATTCAAAAGGCTTTCAAAATAAGCAAACTTGAGATGTCTACATGTTGTCTTATTTATATTTCATTATGCAGAGTTTGATGGTGAGGAGTATACACACCGACTCACACACACACACACACACACACACACACACACACACACACACAAACACACACACACACACACACACACACACACACACACACACACACACACACACACACACACACACACACACAAACACACCGACTCACACATCCTCTTATCTTTCATCATCTCTTGTCATACTGACCGCACAATCAATACCTGTATCACCATTGTGAACACGTGTTTGGGATGGCAGGGATTCCACAAAAGGAGAGCAGGTCAGGCATGCAGACCGTGTGGTTCATTGTCTCTCTGTGTAACAAGCCGTTCATGATGCATGATTCTGTGGGACATAAAACAGAGAGGAACCTGTTTTATATCCCCCAGCGCTCCCTGCTTATCCACATGAGCCTGTCTCTCCATAGCCAGCCTATTGTCTCCTTATCCTACCAGAGACCTACTCTGACACACACTCTCTCTCTCTCTCTCTCTCTCTCTCTCTCTCTCTCATTCTCTCATCCTCTTTTTATAATCCTCAAGCCTTCGTCTTTTAAATATGAAAGCTCAAAATTAAGACAATTACGCTTTATACAACAGATGACGTGTGTGTGTGTTTGTCTTTGTGTGTCACAATGTGTGTGTGTTTGTGTGTGTGTGTGTGTGTGTGTGTGTGTGTGTGTGTGTGTGTGTGTCTGTGCGTGTGTGTGTGTGTGTGATACTATGGGTGCAGTGTTCCACTCTGGGTTTGGCAGGGATTTAAAGTGTGACCTTTTGGTTGGTTAATCCACGGGTGATTTAAAAAGGAGGGGGGCACGACCCACGCTGTGAGACAGCTTGGTTAGCCTACCGTCAGAACGACAATCACGTCACCAGAATATGCTATCACCCTAATATTCCTTTTAAAGGAAAGAGAATTAAAGGGGAAGTGAGTATGTCGAGTATGTGTGTGAAAGGCAGAGAGTCAAATATTATATTTGTAGATCAGACATGCATCGTTGGCAGATCCATTTTTGTTTTTAAATCAGAATAGTCTCTTCTTGAGGAGTCGTCAACCTAGACGTCTTGCAGAATTCAGGAGATCACCTGTCGTCCAACTGTGTTTTTTTAGTTGAAGGAGCAGTGGAGATGGAAACGGATGACCAAATTGGCTATAGTGGTTCACTAGCGCCATATGGTGGGCAAATTCGAAGATGTTCAGTAGGCTACCTAATACGACATAAACACGTCTCAATTGCAAGTAAAACACTAATGTTACGCAAATTACTCAAAAGTAAAAATAAATACAAATACATGTATATAAAAGACAAAGGTTAGCAGATAAACATAAATAAATGATCAAATGAAAATTAAAATCAATCGCAACTACCTCAGCCTTCCCTAACAGGTGGGCGGTCGGATCACGTACTTCAACGTAACGCGTCATCAGAACAAGGACCAATCAGACCCTTTCTAGTCCTCCGTGCGCGGGTTTCTTCCATTGTAAACAGTGTCAACTACCAACGTATGTAGTATGATTTGACTCGAGACATGACGTTTTAATTAATAAGCGAAACATTTACTGCAATATGAATCCAGAGCAGTCAGTCGACTGTTGTCCAACGAAGGGTTCCTGTTCGACGCCCGAAGGAAAACATGGGATCATGGGAGCTCCGAGGTGGTACGTTGGTGAATCTTAACGTTGCTGTAGGCCTGCATTAGTTTTTTTCAACCAAATTAAAATGCAGCGTGAGACTTAGTGATATGTTATACCAAAAGGTAGGTGGCATGTTCCTATTGCAGGAGACGAACATAAGTTTTTATTATTGGGATGTTGAGCTTGCTATTCCAGAAGAGGGCGCTGTTACGCTGTAATTGGAGACGTGCTACAATGTAATATACTGTATAACTGTTGATTCTACTTACACGCAATAAAACACTTTTTTACAAGCCAAAAAAAAGTCCATCCTCTTACTTTCAAAGCCCTCCAGAATTCGGTCCCTGTTCAAACTTGAACTCTTGCGTAAATGCAAAACTTTTGACAATTTAGATAAGTAAATGAGTAAGTGTATGTATATAGTGAGTATCAGCTCTCTTTATTTTAGGAAAATAGGCATGTATGTGGCCAAAATTGGTCACATACATGCCTATTTGGATTTAGTAATAGTCGAATATTTTTATATTTCTTATTAACATGTTGCATTATTGCCCTTTTTATGAAGTTTTTGAGTATAATGTGAAACTAATCTTAGTCTGCATTATTCCCTGCTTTTGCCTGTTTTACTTCACATGCATTCTACTATACAACCTTTCATACAAACCAGCGTCTTATCATAATTGTAGTCCTTCAAAATTGGTCTTCAGCATGGCAAAGTGTGACTCATGTTTTCTGGCTGTATCTACAATATTAGCAGTTTGCCGTGATCGCTCCATGTCCATGAAATCGCTGGGAGAGGAGAGGACATGCAGCGACGCACCGCTAAGATCAAAAGGCTAATTTGGCGTTGTTCCAGTTCTTCTGGAGTTTGTCTATGTTTCCTCATTCCTCTCTCTCTCACTGCAGGACTCCCAGCACAGGCTTCAAGGGAGTGTATTCCTCATTCAAGTCGCCTGTGAGTTGACGCGCGGAAACCAAATGCACGTTTATCTGTCCCTTTTCTAACACAAACGTACACACACATCAAATATATATATATACATACATACATACATATATACGTACACAAAGACAGTTATACTGTGTGTGTGTGTGTGTATAAAGTACACACACACACACCAACACGAAGACCGTTACACAGTGTGTGTGTGTGTATATATATATATATATGTTTGGTGTGTGTGTGTATATATACACTTATATACACACACACACAACAACAACAAGACTGTTATACTGTGTGTGTTGTGTGTGTGTGTGTGTGTGTGTGTGTGTGTGTGTGTGTGTCAGGCCCAGGCAGGTGTCAGCCCGTGTGCTCAAGTGACCCCTGAGGCGGAGGTGAATGACCTCAAGAGGAGGCTAGGGGAGCTGGATGCTGAGATAGCCTCCCTGGTGTCAGAGTGAGTAAAGCTCTGTGCTAGTGTCTCAACCTTTCCTCCAGAATGGAGGCACACTGAGTGCTGGTTGTGTGCATTGTGCCACAGAACCGACCTGAACCTCTTCTTAATCATGGTAGATCACAATGTGCGTGTATTCAGGGAATCCAAATAATGGTTAGGCAGCGATTGAGAGCACTCCTAGTGAGATTGAATTGACTGTGTCCAAAAGAAGTACAGTGATGCTAGGTCTTGAACTGGAGCAAGTTCAGGGAGTTCAGGGAGTTCAGGGAGTGATAAGTGTGTGTGTGTGTGTGTGTGTGTGTGTGTGTGTGTGTGTGTGTGTGTGTGTGTGTGTGTGTGTGTGTGTGTGTGTGTGTGTGTGTGTGTGTGTGTGTGTGTGTGTGTGTTCCTCCAGAGGGTACAGGTTGGAAGAGCTAGGAGAGCACATTGACCTGCTCCATGAATACAACGACATCAAAGACATCGGACAGACCCTGCTGGGGCGCATCGGTACGTCTCTGTCCTCACAAACTATGAATAGGAAGAGTTACAGACACACACTAGATCAGGGGTTCTCAACTGGTCTCACTCTGGGACCCAAATTTTCCCATGGTCATTAAGTCGCGACCCACTTTTATAGTCCTTCAAACCAAGCAAATGTATTTTTTTAAAGGCTTTGAAAACTCACGTCTTTAACATGTATACTCTTTTTTTATTGAGCAAAGTCTATTTCAGAGCACCAGAGAACCATGACAACTGCGTACAGAAGTGAATGAAATAAGTATCAAACATGAAGTAACAAAATGGAGACCAACAAAATGAGATATTTGACTTCTATCTCTGCATTCAAAGAACATTCAGAAGAACCTGAGGAGGACCATGCAACAGCATGCAGACAAAAGTGAATATCAAATTGCACAAAATAAAGACCCACAAAATAAAACAAGGTCATTTCACTGCATCCAGGCCACATTAATAAGAAACTGAGGAGTACCATGACAAGTGAATGAAATAATCAAAAGTGTACAAATTAATTATGGTCACAGAATTATATATTTCACTTCTATGTAGGCCTATTCAGAAATAATAAGGAACTTAGGAGGACCATTACCACTGCATGGACAAAAAGTATAATAAAATAAATAACAAAAACAATTAAAGATCTACAAAACAGATATGTTCACCTAACCTGTCATTTGGGGAAGTCAGTGAGACAGCTGGGCATGTGGTTTGTTCTTAATGAGAGTTTCAAAGTCTGGGAGGACAGTAGACAGAGTTACCCTCAGATCATGCTCAGTGTCCAGTCTGTTTCTCTGCTTTGACTTGAGCTGCAACAAGGTGGAAAAGCCACTTTCACACAGATAGGTTGTGCTGAATGGTAGGAGCGTTTTGACTGCAAGAGTCGCGAGGGATGGATACTCACTCATCACATCGCTGCACCAGAAGTGGGAAAGGGCTACCTCGCCAAATCTCTTTTTCATCGTCTGGTCACATGACAGCTCCACCAGCTGATGCTCTTCGTTGCTCGGCAACGTGATGCTTTCCATGTCAATGTGGAAGGGGTCGCGTATCCAAGCATCATTATCTCTGTATTTCTCAGGGAAGTAGTGGTCAAACCGAGCTTGAAGTTTAGTAAGATGCGCACTGAGGTTTTTTTTTAAATCACTTGTGGCCGCGGTTTCCAGCTGCTGTACTTCATGGCAAGCATTGGGAAACATGTCCAGTCTGTCTTTGGATAAATGATTTACCCACAGTGTGATTTTTTTTCTTGAACGCAGCGATTTTGTCGGACTGTTCAAAAATATTGTGTCTTCTTCCTTGCATAGAGACGTTTAATGCGTTGAGGTGCTCAAACACATCAGCAAGATATGCAACTCGTGCCAGCCAGATTTCGTTGTCAAACAGTTCAGCATATGGGGAGTTATTCTCTGAGAGGAAGGTGGCGATTTCTGTTTTAAGTTCATAAAAACGTGACAACACCTTACCCCGCAATAGCCAGCGGACTTCTGAGTGATACAACACTTGCATGTGCTCGGAGCCCAAATCTTTACACAGCTTTGAGAAGCAGCGGCTGTTTTTTGCACTACGTTTTATGTGGTTCACCACTTTGATTACATCTTTCATGGCCTCGTCGAGCACCGGCACCATATCCTTGGCCGCCAGCGCTTCACGGTGCAAAAAACAGTGGTTCCACGTCGCATCAGGTGCTCTCTCCAGAATTCGCTTCACCACACCGGAATGTTTCCCGGTCATGGCAGCAGCGCCATCAGTTGTGATTCCCACGCAGTATTCCCAGCTCAGGCCCACTGAGCTCAAATACAAATCCACAGTGTTGAAAATGTCCTCTGCCTTTGTAGTGGTAGGGAGATCTCTGCTGCAGAGAAACTGTTCCTGCACATCACCATCCCATACGTGTCTCACATAAACCAACAAAATAGCATGGCTAGCTATATCGGTGGATTCGTCCATCTGCAGGGCATAGTAGGGGCTTGCTTGGACGCGGGCTGTGGTCTGTTCTTTAATATTACAAGACATGTCCTGAATACGTCGAGCTACAGTATCATTGGACAGCGGTATGGTTTTCAACCTGTCTGCCGCTGATTGACCCAGCACCTCTCTCACCATATCCATGGCTGCAGGTAAAATAAGCTCTTCGGCTATTGTGTGGGGTTTCTTCGCCTTCGCAATACGGTGAGCTACGTGGTAAGAGGCACGGAGAGCTTCCTCTTGTTTGGAGCAAGACGCTGTCAGACACTTCTGTGAACTCTTCAGCTTCTGGAGGTGTCTTTGAAAAAACTCCACCGACTTGTCTTTACATGCAGGATGTTTAGTATCCAAATGGCGCTTCAGTTTTGATGGTTTCATGCTCTCATTTGCAAGCACTTCATTACATATAACACACTGGGGTTTCTGTCCCTTATTATCCTCAATGAACGAAAATCCGCATTTTAAATACGCCGGGCCATATTTACGCTTCGCCATCGCAACACAAATTTAAAGTGAGCGTCAATCAAATGGCAGTTACCATGGCTACCGCGCCTAAGCGGCTGCACGTGTCTGACGCGTGCCTTTCAAAATAAATAATTTTCCAAAATAAAAGACATGTCACATCAGATGCGCATTAAATATTATTTACTTTTTTTGACCAGCTGTCCGCGACCCATCCAGAACGGGTCTGCGACCTACTTTTGGGTCACGACCCACCAGTTGAGAACCACTGCACTAGATTATAGAACAACCCTGAGACTAGGCCAACCTTAATCACTTTCAAATTTCAAATTTGCATTCATTCGTGTGTGTGTATCTGTAAATGCAAAAAAGTGGGAAATCCTTCCATATCGCTGTGAGTTTTCTTGATAATGCAAAAAACAACAAGGGGACAAGTTGTAACATGCTAAAAGTGTGCTGCCAGCTTATCCTTCTTCCATTCATATGATAACAATAAGAAAGCTTATTTTAAGCTTGGACGTCTGTTTATGAAACATCCAATCAGTAACTGAGGGATGGTGTGAAATCTATCTCACTGTATTACTGCCGACCTGGAACAATGAAGCAATTTGTTTTCAGAAGAATGAACAGAGAGGACTTAAACCATAAACTGTGTGTAACTATGCAAATAAACCTGTAAATGGTGCAGTGATGTGGCTCAAAGGCGTATGAATTACTCATCGCAGAGAGCATTCGCAGTTCACCTGCATAAAGGTCATGGGCAGGGCAATGCACATAGTCTTATAAGGTGCATGGTTTCCGTCTAGAAAATGTGTTGGTTAAGGTGGTGGGGTTTGACGTCAGACCAGGGGGTGGCTGTCTCTCTGGTCGGGGGGGATGGGCCATTTATGCTTATTTTCATGCAGGCTGTCAGACTGTTACCCTGCAGCCTGATCTATACACAGAGAGTGATTGAAGTTTAGATAATTTTATACTTTTGTATATCATTTTCAAAAAAAAAACATATCTATAATTTTTTTGGATAAGGCAGCTACCGTGTGTTGCTTAGGCGGCCACCTAAGCTGTAAAGTGCTGTGGGAAACCCTGAGGTGTGTCTGTGTCTGTGTCTGTGTGTGTGTGTGTGTGTGTGTGTGTGTGTGTGTGTGCCTTCCCAGGTTTTATATCAAACTAGGGTTGGATAATTGAGTAGTCTTCCGGTTGAATGTCGGTTTTAGTTTATCGGAAAGAGATGGGGCGACACTGACGACTTTGTGAGTGGAAGTCGCGCTGCCTACCCGCGTGCACGTGCACACAGTCTGGTTTGACCCACAAACACACACAAGCACAAACACAAACCCACACGCATGTGGACACTATCAGCCCTTCTTCTCGCTCCTCTTCTCCAGACATGTTGACAATCGACCGGTCTGTTGCGTTGCGTTATTCTGGCGTGGGTCGTCCTGGGAGGGAGGGGAGCCCAGAGAAGGGGGCCTACAGTACCCCCCCACACCCCCCAACACAACTCACTCTTTGTCCCGACTCTTGTTCGCCTGTCTGCCTGTTGACGAGAACTTCTTCTTTAGTGAATGGAATTAGAAAGCCCATCCTCCTGTAGTAGATGTTAACGGGCCGGGATTTGGAGGTTACCATTTTATGGTATGTGTACATGTCTGTATGTTAGGCTGAATGAAAATATACTCCTGAGTCCTCAATAAAACATGGGTCGTCATTGTTTTTATATGAGAAGAATCATTTGAATGTTTGGTCCACTATAAGATTTCATTGTAATGACTTGATATAATAACTGTTGTAACTGTAATCTAATAACAAAGATCGGAATCTTGGTAGATTTTTAAGATTGTAAATACACGATTGCTTATACTGCCTTTGGCTCGCTTCTGACCGGTACTCTGCTGCCGTTGTTTCACAGCCGCCCTGAGAGTCACCACCACCAAGGATCTCTACGGCCAGTTTGGTCTGGAACTGAACGACTGACAGGAGGACGATGGAGTGAAGAGACGCCACGCTGCTGGTGATGTTCACCATAACTCATGGGGAATGTACAACGTGACTAATGACAGGACGTGAAGTTATGTTTTGTTGTAACGCGAACGATACTTGCTCAGCACGAAAAACGGGTTTGAAGAATCAGACTCGTTCTCTGGGTGTCGTTGATGGGTTTGACCCCTGTGCAGAGAGCTTCATGACTCGTATGGATTAAGTCCCAAGCCGGACCACCTACCTTTTAAGTTCTGTGTTATTGTTATTATTTAGTGTTTGATTAGTTGCTTTTTAAGTTCTGCCACTGACTCATGAATGTTTCTGAACTTGTATGGGTGAGAAGTAATGGGACTGAGCAGTTTTTGTGTTTACTGTCTGCGGGAGCAATGACACAAAAGCTTATCAGTCCCCTCACCCTTCTGCGTTGTCCAAGAGGCTCGTTTGTTTCACGTGCACGTTATCTTGTGAGTTAAGTGGTGTGAGCAACGCCTGTTTCTGTGGGTTTGGGAAAGTTGCTTTAAGCTGTGTTTGTATTATCTGTCTATTACATCATCTGTACAACATGATCATCATGTGTGTTGTGTTATTTTGCAAAGCAGATTGTTGGAAGTTTGTTTGATTTAAATACAAGATAGTTTCAACCTCATATGGAAATTGTGAATGTGTTCTGATGTTTGAAATTGTACTGTTTATTGTTTGCTCCAAACTTTGATTGTAAAGTGACTCAAAAGTCTCATATAGAACTTTGCTGGGTTGCTTATTTGCTCATGCTGGTGTAGCGAAAAAAACAAACACATGCAGCTTTTGAATCGTGACAACTTGCACCCGTAACTGGGATTCCAATTTAACCCAGCCTTCACCCCAAACCACCGTTCGACCGCCCTCAACCCCAAACCACAGCTCACATCCTCCCCTCTGCCCTGTTGCTTCTGCCTACTGCCTGGGACTCCCTGGCTTACTGCTCGGCAGTCAATTATATTATACGTTAGTATAATACATACTAATGTATTATATTTTGTACAACCCGTTTCACTCTTTCTTTATATATATATATATATATATATATATATATATATATATATATATATATATATATATATATATATATATATATTTATTGGCTTAATATTAGTGGATCTTTAAATGTGTTTGAAAAAACAAAACAATAGTTTAATATTTCCTGCTACCATAGAAAAAGGCAAATACAAGCTTATGGCTTGATGATGAATGGTTTTTACTTTAACAAGTTGTATTGTTACATTAAACAATACATTTAATATACAAACATGTTCTTCTCGTACAATGACACTGTTCTTCATAGATCCGCGCCCTTATCCGTCTTGCCGCAGCTAATAATGTTTCTACGGACGGTTTCTACTGACTGTTCCGAGACCCGGGTCATTATCAGTTGAACAGCCTGAGTGTGTGCTTTCACAATAATGCTGAGTGTGTGTGTGGCAGTTTGTGGGTGCGTGTGTGTGTGCTTGCGTATATGAGGGGGGAATTCTTCGGCCCACCCGTGTGCCAAACCATTGCTCAGGCAAACTCCAGTGCAAGCCATAGAGAATATCGTTTCGTTTGAATATGTGCAGATTCACACACTGTTTCTGCCAACAAATTTATTGCTCGTGTTTCAGTGTTTAACTAACATGAATTGAATGGTATATTCATTTCATTCAAGAGGACATTCATGTTTATCTAACCATTGCACTGTGCCGTTATTAATAGTGCAATATAATGTATTATTTACAACAAGCTCGTTATTATTTTATAATAGCGGAAAGGTATTTTCCCATTCACACACGGACCCTCGCTGCTCTATTTCCTTGACATCTGCATTTGCAGCACATCTGTTGGTCAAGACATGAATGAGCGTTATGACGTGTGACGGGGTGGTGTGACTACGCACCCCACCCCATCAACCACCCTACCTCACGCTACCAGAGGCCCCGTTTACCATTTACGACACAGCTATGCAGCAAGGCCTTGTCACTACCGGGTGGAAGCCACACCGATGAGCCTCGGTCATTATCGGTCGGTAGAAGCACGGCCAGCGTTTTCCCTTTTCCGCTAACCCCGCCCCGAGCGGATGCAATGTGCGAAACGCGGCAATTGGGTTTGCGCTCTCTCCCGTCAGTCGCCGCGGGTTCTTGACACCCATTTGTCATCACGGCCGAGGTGGGCGGGCCCAACTAAGAAAACGATAAGGTCATTTGAATTACGGTGAAGGGATCGCGTTTATCTGGTACAATGAATCAAACATTGATATCGGGGATGACAATACGCGGATGGTGCGTATAGGGACAAAGTCTAACCGCGGGGGGGGGACCGGAAGAATTTACATTTTGATATCGTCGGCGGGAGGGTCGCGTGTTGTGCGCGTTTCTGTCCAGCGAGAGCCAGCGAGCAGCAGAGTAGCGGCGGAGGCGCGGCGGACGAGGCCAGCAGATAAGCCGATCAAGGTGCTCTCCCGCTACACGACCAGCTCCACGTCGGATCTTTAAAGTGCTGCTAGATAGTGGGCGCAATACAAGGTGAGTTTTCCACTGCCAAGACCAGAAATATCGTGCGTTTCCCCCCCACCCCCACAAACAGCGCCTGCTTCCCGCACATAGAGGTCCTTTATTATTCGCAGCGTGTTCAGAGACGCCGTTCCTTCTTGTCCTCCCGTCAACCTTGCCGTTCATGCCTGGAAGGTACAGCACTGTCTCGGCATGTCGTAGATGGCGTTATGATTCAAGGTTTGAGCAATACCGTTTATGGCCGTTCGTTGATAAATCATGAGTGGATCAGTGAGTGTGTGTGTGGGGGGCTGCCTCTGGTTGTGAAGCCCGGGGTCCACCGTGCAATGCTAAGCCGCTGCGCAGTCGGTTGCGCATCCAGTCAGGCGTGTGTCTTTCATAGCTATAACCCCAATCAAACTGTGCTTTACTATTTTTGTTTTCAAAAGCACAGATGCCCCCCCTTGCATAGAGGATGTATTGGACCATTGATGGTCCCACCATAGGAGCCCAGTACTACCGCAATATGACGCCGCGCGCCTTTTAAATTTCCGGGTGTAGCGGCAGCTAATGATAGATATCTTTACGATGTGAAGTGGCCTGATCTAGCATCCCCATGGAGGTGAACACATGCCATGTAGTATGAGGTTAGGCCTAGCTATTCGTGGCTTAGATTTAAACCGTTCACACATTGACGTCCTCATTAGAACGATAATGACCATATGTTTTAAATTCCAAAAGCTCTTCGGCTTGTTATATCTATTATTATTTCACGTCATCGTATTGTATGAATACATCGAGTCTGTGTGGACGCAATGCAAGTATTATTCGGTATTCACCGCGGGTATTTTCGAAATGTGCTGTGGATACAGAATTGGATATTTGATCCTATTGGCAGCTGTAGGCTCGTGTTTCAGCCTATCAGGTAGTACTGTGCCAAATATTCTCTCCCCTCCGTTCTCTTGATTTCCTGTAAGTCATATTAAGTCAGCAGGCCCCCCTCATGCGAAACACTCTGTTATAATGAGACCAACAGAGTTGAACTGAGTCAGCAAAGTAGAGAGACTGGATGTATGTGAGCCCTAGAACAGAACAGAACAGCTAACATTATTTTCTTTCTGCCAGACCGTTTCCAGAAGCACTTCTTCGACACCAACTCAATCACAAGCCCAGGCTCCTTTGTAATCAAACTACATTTCGACCTGGGATTCTTGGTTATTTTAGCAAAACCGCTATTTCGTTGCCGATGCCGATCAGAATAAATTATGCATCCTTGCGCTCCAGTTACTCATGTGTAGCCCGCGTGTGTGTTTCTTGCAGGATGCTGCGTCTCGCGTGTTGCGTGGCCCTACTGCTGTCGCTGAGGCTGGTGGTGGGCTTCCCCTGGCTGCAGGTGGTCCCGGCCACCCTCATCTTCTACCTGGGCTCCGGGGGATGGAGCTCCCTGCAGATATTTGCCAAAACCATCAGCCGAGACCTCCAGTAAGGAATGCGTGACAATACACACCCCTCAGTGCTGCTTATCAGCCATTTCGCTGTCTATTATTACACTGTCCTTTCTATCTTGAGCAGGGCCAGCGGAAACAATTTGCCACAGGATTCCCAAAGTCATCAAAAGCTTGTTTATAGCTGAATGCTTAGATTGGAAAAGTTGGAGAAAGTTGTGCTATTTGAGTGTGTATTTATGTATGTATGTATGTATGTATGTATGTATGTATATATGTATGTATGTATGTATGTATGTGTGTCGACGTCTGTGTCTGTGTGTGTGTATGTGTGTGCATTTTATTGTTTTCTAATGACATTTGTGTTTGCCTAGCAACCAGGAGAGTAGCATATTTCAACAGTAGCCCAACAATCTCTCCCAGTATATAACAAAGGTCTGGTAGGATATTGTTTTCAAGAAGAGGCGTGTAGGTTGGGGGGAGGGGTGTGCTTTGACCTTGTGGAGGTCAACACATGTTATTATTGTGTTATTAACCGGAGTTCCACATGTTACTGAAGTCATAACACCGAAATAGGAAGTTAATAAAAGGTGGCTATTTCTGTTGTTGCGAAGGCAGAGGACCAGTGACCTGGTGTACGATAAAACCGTCTGAAAAACCAGAGTTGAACCCCAAGTAAACATCCCCTGAGTGACATTCCTGGTGGACGGCTGCGCTCTTTGAATACAGCCAGTTAGGTCATTATTATGGTTGACTAAAGTTTCCACTTCCTCTTCCCTGTCTGCCGCCGTATTTAGTGGCTAGTAGAAGGTATGCCCCTAAATCATTGCAGAACTTGATTTTTTGGTATATTTCATCATAGCATTTCATCATTTTCACCCCGTTTACGAGAATCATTGCAAAACGATGTATGTTTTAAGTGAAAGTAAAAAGATTGAATGGTGATGATTGGGTTAAAAGTTAAACCATTTATTTGGATTGAATCAATGATAGTATCTTGTGTAGATCTCATCCAGCTCTTTGTGGCCTTTGACTCTTGTCATTATCAGCTTCAACATGTTTTAAAAAGAGTGGGACCTTTGTTCAATAGCTTTATTAAAGTTAAATGATCACGGCCATGTTGCCTCGCTCATCTCATTGTGGCCATTAATGCTCCATAACCAGACGATTTGACCATGAGATCAGATGCTATCTGCATTTCAGATAGCATTTTAGATTAATTCACTAAGCGATGTCTCCATCAGCCTCACCCTTTGCCCTAGTTGTCCTGGGTGGCTCCATTAGTATTTTACAACCCCTTTCATCATTATATCATTATCAATACAGCAGATGAGAACAAAAACTGAACACCTTACACGCCCCTCCCTTTTGTGTGATTGATATGAATGTTAAACTGAACGTTTAATTGAGGCCCTATTTATCTGTTGACCTTCTGTGTCAGCAGGGGGTTTATTGTTGAACACACTCTCAACACATGTTCTAGGATATCTTTATGGGTCCCTCGCATTGCATTGTGGGTTCTTTACCGCTGCGGTAGTGATTGTTGGTTTAGTTACCATCATTATGGTGCCCACATGATGGTACTCAAAATGTTTGAATGGATATTCATTATTGTGATCTTGTGTAGCTCAGAAAAAGTGTGGTTATAACGTCTACCTTATATATTAGATATGTTTTATATGACTATTTATTAACGACCATTATCTGGTTTTAACACTGCAAGGGAAAGGTTAGGTCAAACTATCTATGCTAAGTATGTATGCATTGTCAGACGATTAGGGTAAAAGCGTCCATCTATTGGTAGGGTAGTCATTTGGTATTTTTTAGAAATGTTAATAAAGGTAACACTACTGTTCTGCTTAACGCTGTAGAGAACAAGTTGTGAGTCATTTGCTACTCACTGGAGCTAATGAGTATTGTAAACTATCTGACACAGATTATTTATTGTCTATCTTGCGCTATCTGGCTATCTCACTATCCCTCTCTCTCGCTATCTCTCTCTCTCGCTATCTTGCTATCTCGCTATCTCTCTTTACCTATCCCTATCACTACCTCTCTCTCTCTACGTATCCCTCTCTCTCCTTATCACTCTTTACCTATCCCTCTCTGTCTCTACCTATCCCTCTCTCGCTATCTCTCTTTACCCCTCTCTCTCTCTCTCGCCCTCTCTCTCTCTCTCTCGCTATCTCTCTTTACCTATCCCTATCACTATCTCTCTCACTCTCTACGTATCCCTCTCTTACCTTATCACTAATTGCCTATCCCTCTCTCTCTTTACCCCTCTATCTTTACCCCTCTCTCTCACTCGCTCTCTCTCTCTCGCTCGCTCTCTCGCTCTCTCTCGCTCTCTCTCTCTCGCTCGCTCTCTCTTGCTTGCTCTCTCTCGCTCGCTCTCTCTCGCTCTCTCTTGCTCTCTCTCGCTCGCTCTCTCTCTCTTTCTCTCTCTCTCTCTCTCTCTCTCTCTCTCCCTTTCTCTCTTTCTCTCTCTCTCTATCTCTCTCTCTCTCTCGCTATCTCTCTTTAACTATCCCTATCACTACCTCTCTCACTCTACATATCCCCCTCTCACCTTATCACTAATTACCTATCCCTCTCTCTCTTTACCCCTCTCTCTCGCTCTCTCTCTCTCTTTCTCTCTCTCTCTCTTTCTCTCTCACTTTACCTATCCTTCTCTCTACCTATCCCTCTCTCTCTCTCTCTCTCTACCTATCTCTCTCTCTCTTTCTTTCTCTCCCTCTCTCTACCTCTCTCTCTCTCTCTCTCTCTCTCTCTCAGTGCGGCGTTCGTCCTGCTGCAGGTGAAGCTCAACGTCCGGCGTCACCTCAAACAAAAGAACACCATCCCCAAGATCTTCGCCGAGACGGTGCAGCGCTTCGGCGACAAGACGGCGCTCATCTTCGAGGGCAGCGGGGAGAAGTGGAGCTTCAGGCAGCTGGATGAGTACTCCAACCGGGTGGCCAACCTGCTCCTCCAGCGGGGGTTCAAGGTGGGCCAACACCCCCCGTAGCATGTAGCATGTAGCATGTGGAATTGGTTCAACTAAACGATCACACGTGAAGAATAGCTAGTGAGTGCTAGTCATTTGTTGACGGGTTGTCCAGAGAGGAGAAGCACGTGTTAAACAGCACGCCGGGTCCATTCAGGACAGTTGCCAGGCCCTCCATCTGTTTACTCGGTTACCGGGTTACTTGGCAAATGTAAGCCAGTTATTTACAATCCGCATTTAAAATATTTGATTTACGTAAGAGAGTGCACAGTAACAAGTAATGGTTCAGGTTTTTACTCAGAGAAAGGACTGGAGTCTTTAGTCATCAATCATTCACGGAAACGCGATATGTAAAGGCTTTTGCTCTATTTTAATTAATTTTTTACTTTAATGCTACTTATTCTCCACCTAAGTCACCAAAATGCATGTGATGATTCTTAAAAAAAGGTATAAAGAATGAGAGCCAATATGTGGAATCTAATTATTTAAAATATTTTAAAGTAAAGATCAACCATTGTGTATCTCTAAAGCACTCTGTTGTTGGTGTTGGTGTTGTTGTTGTTGTTGTTGCGGGTGGGCTCCAGGATGGCGACGTGGTGGCCCTGTTCATGGAGAACCGGCCCCAGTACGTGGGCCTGTGGCTGGGCATGGCCAAGATCGGCGTGGAGGCCGCCCTCATCAACTTCAACCTGAGGCTGGAGGCCCTGGTGCACTGCGTCAGCATCTCCAACGCCAAGGCCGTGGTGTTCGGCTCGGAGCTCACCAGTGGTACGTCCGGGGCGGGAGAGAGGGGGGATACAATGGTGGTCTGCAACGGACCACCCATGGAAGACCTGGTCGTCATTCACCTGCCGGCCTCGGTGGGATGTCGCAGGCTTGAAATCCTGTCTGCCGTCTGTCCTGTGATGAATGTGTTGGGGGGGGGGGGGGGGGGGGATGCAGAGGTAGCGGTCGTCTGCTCCTGAGCCAGCTTGACATTCAGACGGTACAGGCAACCTGCACCGTCACTGTGTCTGCTGCACCCGTCCCTCGTGTTCAAAGTTGCATCAGAGGACAAAAAGGCAGAATGGACGGGGATGGGAGGGTTCGATATGGCGTGAAGGTGGGGACAGGAAGTGACGTCACGCGCAACGGCGCAGTTTAAGGCACTTAATAGATCATTTATTATATGATTATTAAACTTTATAGTCAGCAAGAGATTGCTGCACTGGACAGGTTCAATGTTGCTGGTTTGTGTCCTCTGTGTCCATCGTACAACAGTAGTCCGTTCGCCCTTGAGTGAGCTATGCAAACGCTATTCTGAGATGTAACTTTGTCTGTTTGTGTTCCGCTCTGCAGCGATGTGTGAGGTCCACGCATCCATGGAGAGCACGGTCCAGCTGTTCTGCTCCGGGGACTGGGACCCCCAGCAGGTCCCCCAGGGGACAGAGTGCCTAGAACCCTTACTGGAGGCGGCCAAGACCCACCTGCCCAGCCGACCTGACCGCTGTTTCACAGGTCAGAGGAACTGTCAATCAAAAGACATGAGCCAATCAGGTGTCAGGAGTCAAAAGTGTCCCTCCTTAACTGTTACATTGGCCACAGAAAGAACTGATTTACCTGAAATTAGAATGAATTTGAGGCGAATGAATAGCAAACGTTACCAAAGAAACTTACAATCCACCTGAATCATCTCCAAGCTTTAGAGGCTCAGTGATTAATAAGTAGGGGTGTAACGGTATACGTATTTGTACCGAACCGTCACGGTACAGGCACTTCGGTGCGGTTACAGAGGTGTACCGCGGTTCATAAATGTGGCGTACATAGCATTAATATGGCGAATGTAAAGCCTTGTTTTGCAATGCGGAATTTAAAACTTGAAGTCGGAGTTCCACCCGGACTGTTTAGCCAAAGTATACTACTCCGACTCCGTAATCCGCTCAGCAGCTCTCTGTCGGTATGTCGGATACGCAATGCAATTCGCCGCCCGATCGATCTTATATGTTGACTACAAGCCATGTAAGCAGTTTTGTAAATAAACTTCCAAAGCTTTTCAAATCTTATTTGGTGTTTTATTAGTCCTTAAGTTGCAAAGTAAACAATGTACAAAGTAATTAAGGTGCAAAGTCAAACCGGAGAAGTGATTCAGGAAATGATTTTGTTAGAGGACCAATCACAGCCCTTGCCGTCTCCGTTGCGTCGACCAATAGGTCCATGGAGTCGACGGATAGTTAAAAAATATTGGATGCGCACGTAAGCTACGGAGAGGGTCTCCGACAGGCTCTCCAGCTACGGAGAGGGCTCTCTGTGTCTACGTACACTTAACATGCACACGCATTTGAAAAGGCACCATCCAGGTGTTACTATCACCGTTGCTGTGGGGAAAAAAAAAAAAGCTGTGCAAACCCAGCTCACGACACTATTTCAACAACCCCTGTCTGGGAATTCAGAAATGCAAATGCCACAACCAAGTTTATTGGTGTTTTCATTGCTGCTGATCTACGGGTTGAGAAACAAGCAGTTTTTTAAAATTTTCCCCTTAACTATTAACCGTACCGTACCGTACCGTGACTAAAAAACCGAGGTACGTGACTTTTGTGTACCATTACACCCCTATTAATAAGCTTTCGTTAGGACAGACTTTGGACGTTCCGATTGTACCAGTAATCCTTTGTGTGTTCTTCAGACCGCTTGTTCTACATCTACACGTCAGGAACCACAGGGATGCCTAAAGCCGCCATTGTGGTCCATAGCAGGTAGAGCTGTTCTCGATGTGTTTGGTCACACCGTGTTCTCTGTTCCCCACGGTGCTGTGTGAGGTACTGACCACTCCTTGTGTTTTAGGTACTATCGCATGGCTGCCCTGGTGTATTACGGCTTCAGAATGAGATCAGACGATGTTATGTATGACTGCCTCCCGCTGTACCACTCTGCAGGTATAGTGTCTGTGTCTGTGTCTGTGTTTGTGTCTGTGTCTGTATGCAAAGTGTGTATGCCACTCTCTGAGAGTATACTGTGTGTGTGTGTGTGGGTGTGTGCACATCTGTGTTTGCAACACTTTTGTACCACTCTGCATGTATACTGTGTGTCTGTGTCTGCACACAATTGTGTACCATTCTGCAGGTGTACTCTGTATGTATATGTGTGTGTGTGTGTGTGTGTGTGTTTGCATATGAGTGTTTATCACCCTCACAGGTATACTGTGGGAGTGTGTGCGCGTTTGTGTGCAAACGCGTGCGTACCAATCGAAAGGTTCAGTGAGCGTGTGTATTTGTGTACCACTATGCAAGTAATGTGTGGGTGCTTGGGTGTGTGTTTAGTACTATTCATAATGTGTGTGTCCACCTACCACTACACTATTGTGGCAATGTGTGCGAGTGTATTGTGTGTGATACGAAGAACTGAACTGCTGAACTGTAATCATGAATAAATATACACACACCATTAAATGATGGAGGCCATTACTACATAGTTGCACTCCCATATGACATGACTCCCTTATCCTCATTCCTGACGTCCCTTCCCCTTTCTGCAGGTAACATCGTGGGCGTGGGCCAGTGCATCATCCACGGGATGACCGTCGTCATCAAGAAGAAGTTCTCCGCCTCGCGCTTCTGGGACGACTGCGTGAAGTACAACTGTACGGTAAGCTGGTGATGGGCCGTCCCAAAAGCAACCCGACCGCTCTGGTGGACTCACACTCTCATCAGCCCTCTCCCTTTAGGTCACAGTTTAAGATTAATCAGACTCAGGGTTGCCGTTAATAATTATTTACATTTGGAAACATAAAAATGTATAAAGATGCCTGTAAAATGGCATTTTATTTGTCTATTGCCCGACACAAATGACAAATGACATGCTCCATACTTATATGAACGAAAGCACCCATTTTATAACACAGGGACAGCCACCTTATTTAATATTCAAAGCTATGCGCCGTGAACGATTTTACCGGATAAAGGACAAATGATTCATCATCAAAAATCCCGGTCTCTTAGCCGTCGCAGCCATCGCTGTCAAAGCCAAAGTGAGTGACTCCTCCGTGTCCGTCCTCCCCCAGATCGTCCAGTACATCGGGGAGATCTGCCGCTACCTGCTGAACCAACCCCTGCGGGACACAGAGCGGCAGCACAGCGTGCGCATGGCGCTGGGCAACGGCCTGCGCATGTCCATCTGGGAGGAGTTCACGGGCCGCTTCAACATCCCGCAGGTCGCAGAGTTCTACGGCGCCACCGAGTGCAACTGCAGCCTGGGCAACTTCGACAACAAGGTTAGCAGGCGGCCGTGGTGCTCAGGCTACGGGAGAGACAAGCAGGGCAAAAGAGTTTAGGATCCCCTCTGGACAATGGCCAGGGGCGGGGTTTCGAAAGAGTAGAACCGATGCAGTTTGAAGCTTCGAACCCGTTTGGTCAAAATCCAAAGTTTGTTTTTCAATTAGTCCTTTTCTCTCGAGAGGACGAAGTAAAAAGGATGTATTTGTGAGTCTTAACCAGTCTGCCAAGCTTTGTCTCTCACCCTGGATCTGGTTATGGAAAATAGCAGTCAGGATGTCTCGTTATGCCAAGCGGTGGCAGGATCGTTGAATCCTAAGAAATTAGGGACAGCAAGGCGTTGTTTGTGTGCCTGTTTTAACTGGAGGGGATCAGTGAATCTGTAGCCAACTCTCACGTCAGCAATGGTTTATCTGTCCCTCTAGACGGGAGCGTGTGGCTTCAACAGCCAGATCCTGCCTTACTTCTACCCAATCAGACTGGTGAAGGTGGATGAGGAGAGCATGGAGCTCATCAGAGGACCTGATGGAGTCTGTATACCCTGTAAACCAGGTAGGATATACACCTTTATATATATATAAATATATACCTTAAACCAGTACAGTCTGTATACCCTGTAAACCAGGTAGGATATACACCTTTATATATATATAAATATATACCTTAAACCAGTACAGTCTGTATACCCTGTAAACCAGGTAGGATATACACCTTTATATATATATAAATATATACCTTAAACCAGTACAGTCTGTATACCCTGTAAACCAGGTAGGATATACACCTTTATATATATATAAATATATACCTTAAACCAGTACAGTCTGTATACCCTGTAAACCAGGTAGGATATGCACCTTTATATATATATAAATATATACCTTAAACCAGTACAGTCTGTATACCCTGTAAACCAGGTAGACTATATACCTTTATATCTTAATTAAAACAAATTTTAAACCATGCTCTCTCTCTCTGTCTCTCTCTCTGTCTCTCTCTCTCTCTCTCTCTCTCTCTCTCTCTCTCTCTCTCTCTCTCTCTCTCTCTCTCTCTCTCTCTCTCTCCCCCTCTATCTCTGTCTGTCTGTCTCTGTCTGTCTGTGTGTCTCTCTCCCAGGTGAGCCTGGCCAGTTGGTGGGCCGGATCATTCAGAACGACCCCCTGCGGAGGTTCGACGGCTACGTCAACCAATCAGCAACCAGCAAGAAGATTGCCAACAGTGTCTTTGAGAAGGGAGACACCGCCTATTTGTCTGGTTCGTGTTAAACGCACTCCCTCACTCCCTCACTAACAATCACTCATAATCGATCCATGCATTCATCACCCACCCATTTAAATCTAAAGCAGACCCACATTATAAACTGTGTTGAGGCAACATGTGTATGTTGTCCATTGTAAACATCTGTCCTATTGTGTGCGCACTATCACACACATCAGGAGTTTTTGAAGACCCACCTCATACCTCATGAACTGACGTGTTTAAAGATCTCAATCTTTGAAATGTACCTAATAATATGCACAAATCTAAAATAGAGGTAATATTTTCTGATGCTCCTTGCCCAGTTGCTATGCTTTGCTCCTTGCCCAGTTGTATTTTGGAGCGACTCAATGCCAGATTTAGAACATGAAAATCTGCTTATAGATTACATGTCATCTAAACGCAAGCCTGCTATCGCTTACCCTCCTCCTGTCTCCCCTCCTATTCCTCCTCCTCTGTCTCCTCTACTCCCACCCCTCTCCTTCTCCCCCAACCCCCCCCTCCTTCTCTCTCCACCTCTCCTACTCCCCCTCTCCTCTCGCCCCCCCCTACCCCTTGCTCCTTCTCCTCTGTTTCCTCTCGTCCCAACTCCTTCTCCTCCTCCTCCTCCTCCTCCTCCACCTGTCTCCTTCCTCCCCCCTCTCGTCTCTCCTCCTCCTTCTCCTCCTCTTCATCCTCCTCCACCTGTCTCCTTCCGCCCCCCTCTCGTCCCTCCTCTTCCTCCTCCTCCTCCTCCTCCTCCTCCTCCTCCACCTGTCTCCTTCCTCCCCCCTCTCGTCCCTCCTCCTCCTCCTCCTCCTCCACCTGTCTCCTTCCTCCCCCCTCTCGTCCCTCCTCCTCCTCCTCTTCCTCCTCTTCCTCCTCCTCCTCCTCCTCTTGCTGTGCCCAGGTGACGTCCTGATCATGGACGAGTGTGGCTACATGTACTTCAAGGACCGCACGGGGGACACGTTCCGCTGGAAGGGGGAGAACGTGTCCACCACCGAGGTGGAGGGCACCCTGAGCCGACTGCTGGACATGAAGGACGTGGTGGTCTACGGCGTGGAGGTGCCAGGTAGGCGGCCCTCTCTCAACGCCACCAAGGTGGTCCAATGAGTTGCCTTGTGTCACAGTTTTTACCAAAAGTTGACCTTACCAAATCTTTTACGAGGAGGGATTTTTATGTAGTTGTTTAATTTATTGACATAAGGTAAATTCATCGAATTAATTAATTGATTTGATCAAAATAATCATGTTCAGCTTTAAGTGGATGCGGTTATCCAAAGCATTTGACTTTACCCCACGTGCATTCATTGTTATCACGGGTTACGCCAGTGGGATTGGAACCCCTAACCCTGGCAGTGTTCATGCCTTGCTCTACCAGTGGGAATGAAACCCCCAACCCTGGCAGTGTTCATGCCTTGCTCTACCAGTGGGAGTGGAACCCCTAACCCTGGCAGTATTAATGCCTTGCTCTATCGGTGGGAGTGAAACCCTGAACCCTGGCAGTGTTAATGCCTTTCTCAACCAGTGGGAGTGGAACCCTGAACCCAGGCCATGTTCATGCTAGGGGATACATTTCCAGTCCAACACGGTGGTCTTTCATCTTCTTCTTTTCTTTGTGTTTTACCGCCTTAGGGGCCGAGGGGAAGGGCGGCATGGCGGCCATCGCTGACCCCTCCCATACCTGTGACCTTGAGAAGTTTGGGAAGGACATGGAGAAGGTTCTTCCTCCCTACGCACGGCCCGTCTTCCTCCGCCTTCTCGCACAAGTCGATAAGACTGGTACTCCATTTTGTTTTGTTTGATTGTGTTCTTAAGAAAATCTAAACAGAAAATTGGTTGTATGTATGTTAATTAAGCTCAGAGTCATTGCTAAGATGAAACCCCATTTATCATTTCACAATCTGGAAAAAGTAATACACGCCTTCATCACATCACGGCTGGATTACTGCAACTCCCTTTACCTAGGACTCCCTCAATCACTCCTCTCTCGCCTTCAGCTGGTCCAGAACTCCGCAGCTAGGCTGCTGACTGGATCCAGAAAGCGGGATCATATAACCCCCATCCTAGCATCCCTCCACTGGTTGCCAATCCAGCACAGAATTCATTTTAAAACCCTACGGTTTTTAAAGCCCTATATCACAGAGCTCTTCCACCGCCACTCAGCTCCCAGATCCCTTAGATCATGTAGTATGGGTCTCCTGCACGTTCCACGCACTAGATTGAAACAGAAGGGCGACAGGGCTTTTGCTGTGGCTGCCCCCCGCCTTTGGAACGAACAGCCACCTTCAATTAGAGACGCTCCTTCCCTCACCATTTTTAAATCTCGAAACACACCTCTTCTCCCTGGCCTTTCCTCCCCTTTTGTGATATGTTGTTTATTTTTATGTTTTTCATGTACTGTCTGTGTATGTGGTATGTGTTCTTTTATATGCCTTTTTGCACCATGTACGGCACTTTGCACAGTGAAAACTGTTTTTAAATGTGCCTTATAAATAAATTGTACTTACTTACTAACTTGATTTCCGTTTTTAATTGACATGATTTCTCTCTCTCTCTCTCTCCCTCTCTCTCTCTCTCTCTCTCTCTCTCTCTCTCGCTCTCCCTCTCCCTCTCCCTCTCTCCCTCCCTCAGGTACCTACAAGTTCCAGAAGACAGAGATGCGTCGCGAGGGCTTCAACCCCCGGGAGGTGACAGACAAGCTGTACTTCCTGGAGCCCAGCAGGGGGCGCTATGTGGAGCTCAGCGAGGAGCTGTACAGCTCCATCCTCGCCGGCAAACAGAAGTTGTGACCGCAGGGACGCCGACACTACACACACACACACACACACACACACACACACACACACACACACACACACACACACACATACAGCTGCCCACACACAGACATTACCCCAGGGAAGATGAAAACTCTGAGACCAGGATAGCGGGGGTCTACTGAAAACACATTTGCCCACTATAAGGAAACGCCTAGAACATAAGATCCCCCCACTTTCCTCATCTTCTCGATGGAGACCGCCGTCGTACACACACCACAGACACACACACACACACACACATACAAACACACACACACACACAGCTCCCCCTTTCCTCAAATCTCCCCCTACATAAACGCCTCTCGCTACCTCACCGAACAAGGAGAGGTTCAGCAACCATGTAACCAATCAAACGCAACCAAACATTTTGAAATCGTCCAGCCTGCCTCAAATACACACACACGCACACAGTCAAATGCAGGACACTTCCTCTGTATCATCATCACCTCCCCCCCCCCCATGGCTGGACTGCACCCAACGCTTTCCCTGCTCCACCGCTGAAAGGGAGATGGGGAGAGGGTGAGGGAGAGAGAGAGAGAGAGAGAGAGGGAGTTCCTGGTATCCAGACTGCAAAACCAGATGGATGGAAACAAAAGAAAGAGACAGAGGAGAACCAGGTGGTGACTCCACAGAGGACAGCGCTGTCCGGCCTGTCCTTCTGGATAGACTTGAGCTTCTGCTTTAAACGTAAACCTGCACAATGAGCCACGATGTGAGAGCAACGCACGCCCTCTCCCTGCCCGCTCGTCCTCCCCCGGGCCATGGAGGGAGGATTTGAACCTTCTCCCCCCTCAAGGTACCCGAGGGACTACCAACAAAAGCTGGCGAGGAACGGACTTGAGAAGAGATGTTCTCCAAAAGGGAAGGGCTTTGTGAAAGCCACGTTCTTCTCCATGGTCCGTGGAATCCAGTGGTTGTATTTGTTTTGGTGAAATAGTGATCTCGTGATCGGGTATCGGCAGTGCAATAACAAGACAAACTCAAGGGCTGAAGTGAAACAAAGGTTTCTTTATTTTTCTTTTGTTCCTTTCCCCCCCCCAATTACACCAAATATATTTAAGTTGATCTATTTAAAGTATGCGTGACTTATGATATTGTTGTAGTAGACGGCTCAGCGTTTGTCTTGTGAAGTGTTATTGGGCTGTGTACCCTTATTTTTTTAATGCCATCTCAAAAATGTACACCCAATTTTATTTGCCGGAACACAAAGTATTTTTTTTTCCTTTTTCAGCCATTCCTACGGAAGCCCGTAAACAGAAATATGGGGATCCTTCTGTGTTAATTATTTTATGAACCTTTTAATTTTAAGTCCCCGTCGTATTTTTTTTATTTTTATTGATGTTTATGAAACGGCTGTATAGTGTGGTTATCTTGGCGTATTGTGCAGGTTTATGGTTTTAAATGCAGGCTACGCGTGTTGTACCTTAGTTTACCTTATGGCTTCCCCACAACCCCATGGAGGGAGAGAGGCTCCCATTGAACGAAGCGAGCACCAAACTCACGGTCAAATTCATCGAGGATTCAACGCTGTTGCAAACCGAATACCAAGACGATTAATCCACGGGTGAGCGAAACGATCCAAAGAAACCTGAAAAACAAAAGAGGAAAGAATGGATAAAGAAGCCTATGAAGGGTGGACATATTCTAACAGGATCAAGAAGGAAAGAAAAAAACCCTGCTTTTTCGTCAATGGATTTTATTTGTTTGTTTGATCTTAAGCTGTTGTCTGACGTTTTTTAAAACCGGGGATGCGTATCAGTAACCACACACAGAGCAATGTGCCTTACTGCGCGCTGCAGCCAGTGTTTCCAGATTGGGTCTGATTTCTCGCCCAATCTGGCAACACTGACTGTGCGTTCACTTGCCCCTGTTCACTAGCTCCTGTGCCCTCCCACCTCTCCTAGGTTTAGCTCTTATCTGCTTCTCTACTGTGTATGGGAGGAGGAGGTTGTTTGCCTCCTACTCACTTTTTACTGATATTCACTATTCTAAACCAATCCTCCCACGCTTTCCCTCCTCTGTCAATACTTCGTGCACCCATGTTTGTTCCCCGTGTGCTAATATTGCTCCCTTTAATTTCCCCTGGCCCTACTCTACCTTTTATTGTGTATAATTCCAGTATTTATGCGGTTATTTGGACCATTTATATGTAGTTCGATCCAACTCAATGTCAACCAACATAGTTAGAAATGTGCATCCCACAGTGAGGCCCACAGTAAAAATATTATTTATTGATCAGCTTTTAGTAGCTACTCCCCGACAGATTTATATCTAATTTCATTTATTCAGTTATTTTATTGGTCTGCAGTCTGGGTTGAAGCATTTGGGTGATGCTAAACTACTAAACCAATTTCAACACATTTTGGACCATACCAGTTCAAGAGTCTAAATTATAACAATCAAAAAAGGTCATACTGGAATCATGCTGACTGCGTATTCTGTCACACTTCTAAGTTTTGCTTGGAGATACCTGCAGCTCCCTGACCCTCCTGAGTGGAAGTTGGCAGTGATCGTACCTTATGTGTCTGCTCCTTTACCCCTGTTCCCTTAGCAACGCACTCCTGTACACTCCGTTTCCAACACACTCCTGTACGCTCCGTTCCCAACGCACTCCTGTACACTCCGTTCCCAACGCACTCCTGTACACTCCGTTCCTCAAGCAACTCACTCCCGTACACTCCGTTCCTTAGGTAACCCACTCCTGTTGTACTTCCTGCTGTCGTGCTTTCGGTGTCTCCCTCTCCTCTGGCCGCTTCACTTACTGGCGTTATTTTATTTTCATTCAAACCAAGCTGGCTGATTATTTTCCCTGTCCCTCACTGTGGTGGGCCAGGAGTCCCGTTTGTTCTGGATAACTTCATGCATCTCCTGTAACTTTCACCCTCTTCGACCACTTGACGTGTGAGTGAGACTTCCATCACAACGCAGCCTGATAGGAAACACTCTGGTTGGTTAAGTCCCTTAACAGTGTTCTAGTTTATTTGTGTGTGGTTGTGTTTGTGCGTGCGCATTTTGTGTGTCATTATGTTTGAACATATCACAGCACTATGACATCTGCCATTGCAGCTGGTAATTATAAGAAATGCAACTCTTTCAGATGTATGTTGAGTTGTGGTCTAAGGCTAGTTTTTATATTGGCTGAATTAGACCTGTCAACACTTGCTGTGACACAGTTTGTGATCCAGGCGTGGTGCTTTGATATATTGTTTGCTGATGTCCTCTGGAAAAATGTCCCTGATCAGAATTATCTTCCAATTGAAATATCGGTTTCGTTCTAGAAAAATAGAAAATGAACGTTTATTTATTAAATCACTTTAATTTAATTCATATGCTCCCGGGCAGAGTTGCTCTGTTAAAAAAAAAAGAAATCGATCAGTTTTTCTACTGATGATGGTGTTAAATGTCCTTGCAAATGTTTTTAAAAAGACAATGTGACTGATGATGATTTCGATGATGATGATGTTTAAATGTGTAAGTGATTTACATATTAAGGGAACCACGGCCTGATAGACGCGTCAGAATCTGTGGCCTGCACTTTTTCGTTCTGACCACCAGGGGGAGCGCGAATCCACTGCTCCAAAACAGCAATCTGACGATGTTTCAATTTACACTTTGTTTTGTAAGAATTACTTTAAATTATTTTTTAAGCTGTTGATTACGGTTTACGTGTGCGTCACTGCTCTATTTGTTTTTTGTTCTGCGTGGAAATCATAGCTTTGTCGTGGTAAACAGGGGATTCATGCATGACTTGAGGTTAATCAAATACAGCCATTGTAATCAAATGGAAATTCAGATGAAAGTAAAGCCATTTTACTGGCTTTAAAATATGGTTCACATGTACCATATATATATATATATATATATATAATAAATTGACAGACGCCTATGTTGCATTTGCTTGCCAATTTCCCCACTGATGAACATTTGTTCAAAGTACAAAAGGAGGTGGGGAGGTTGTGGGTTCTAATTAAACGAACTGTATAATGGTTGAGGTAACGAGTCCCGCTTCGACCAGAGGGGGGCGCTAAACCCTTGCATTTCTCTTTTGGATGTCAGAAAATAACTTCCCTTTCATCAAGAATGTCACTACCATTGCCTTACGACACAACACTTTTTTATTTTGACAAACCAAATAGCAATAGAATGGTAATTAACACACAACACATTTTAGTATCCGTATCAATTGGCGACATAACGAGAAGGAAAAGGGAGTCATTTGTTCATGTCATCCCGACTCTAATGCACTAACCGTATCAGAGGGAAGACCCGAGGGTCTCCGTGTCTTTGGCTAGTCCTTCTCTCCCTCTCTCTGGTCTCACCGGGCCTCAGGCCAATGATCCACAATGTGTGTCCCAAACCGTTCATACATTGCACTTTTATTATTTATGTTTATGTTTTCGTTTTATTCAGAAAATGTTTTGCGGT